>NC_138767.1:30164658-30226465 GCF_965113315.1 Podarcis vaucheri | reverse complement strand
ACAACACAGAAAACTGCTGTGTGGCATTCTATGGAGGGGGAAGAAGCACCAACAGCTTCTGTGAGAGACTCACTACTAAAATGGCTGCAGCTATTGGCAGCTTCTCCATAACCTTGTGGCTGCAGCAACATCATTACCAAAGAAAGCAGAGAGGGAGTGAGGAAGAGGTAAAAACTGCCCCACCTCAATAAGATACGTTTGTCCAAGGAACTATACATTGCTTTGCCATGTGCCTTTACAATATTTTCTATTGATGTGTGTGTAGTACTTAAAGGGACACACCCAAGTCAAACATGACCAATACATCAAAGTCAGGAATTCTCTTTTTCTATGAGCGTACTTGTTTTTTTAAACAACCCAGTGCACATCTGATGCTTGCGGATAAACAAAGCATCCAAAGCACTTACCACTGGCAGTCGCCCATGCACTTTGTACACATTAACAAGCACGGTAATATCCCAAGGTCGCAAAGTGAGGGGGTGAGCATGTCTGGCTGATGTGTCGCTCTCCTTTTTGTCAGCATCAACTCCTACTGCAGTCCACCCAGAGCTTGAAGAAGTTGACATGGGACAGTACGGGGCTTGAAATCACTTCCTCAAAATCAGTGTACATGTCATCTTCACCGAAATAATTTTCCTGGCAGGACCAATTAGCAAAACACATCATAAAAGAGCATAACGTAAACCTTTGACACCACAATAAAGCTCCAATCCCACAATCCATTTAAACTAATAAACAAGCTTTCATTTTTAAACGATATATGAATAGTTAGTATGATCAGGGTTAAGTATCTTATCATATGCTTCAGAGATGAAAAGCTTCCAATTACCAAGCCTTTTAAGCAACGAGGAAGGCTGATTTGACAATAACAAAACTGTATTCATTTTTTTTATAAAGTACCCAATACTAGAGCAAAACAGAACAAACTGCAAACACTTAAAACTTGGTGGTAGACTGCACAGCTCACTTTTCTCCTATCGCCCACATGAAAAGGCAGCACACACTGACCCATATCTACACAGAAACATCACACTCAGTTCTCCAAGCCAGAACTATCTAGACTTTCCTTCACACGATAAAATGACTCATAGTTCAAAACACTGCTTGTTCCACGTGCTTTAATAAAGGTAAGACCAGCGAGTTCATCATACCTTTATAGAAAGGAAGGCTTTCAAAAGAGGCCCGTATAAAGTTATATGGGAGTCTGGAGAGAGTTCCAGTTCTACACGGAGTCTGTCTGGTGGAAGCTCTGAGGGGTCAACAGGGAGACGGGAAGAACCAGAAGGGGATATACCCCTGTCTGTCATTTTCTGTGATGGTCTCGATGCAGATAAGATTGATTCTTCCATTTCTGACACTTGGGGGTAAATGAAAATAATTTTGCACAACAAGCTAAAACATTTATGGATTTATAGTTATAAAAACTCAAGGAAGCTTTAACGTTTGATATCAGGTAGGCAACTTCACTGTATTCCTTTCAGCACCCGCTGAAGACATTCTTATTTGGACAAGTCTACCCAGATGTTTAGAAAGTCTGCAGGATTTTTAATTTGTTTTAGCCTGTTTTATTGCATTTTTAACCTGTGTGTTTTTAATTACAGCTGTAAATTTTTAGTGATGATTTTAATGTTTTACCTTTTGGGATAAACTGCTTTGAGTTTTTCCCTACAATAATCAAGTGGCATGTAAATTGTACTAAATAAAAAAATAAACACATGTTTTATGCTTTTAGACCCTATATATTCACTGAACAAAGTATGGGTTGTTGCTATAATTACTGCTAGAAAATGTAAAAACAAATACAAACAAGTAAACTAGTTAACTTTGGTTACCTGACACAAGTCTTGGGCCACAAGCCTTGAAACACGAGCTAATCAATGCCTCTTTGAGGTCATCTTCCTTCTACTTTTGACAAGAACTGTACTGCTTGGATTCAAAGTATTCTGATTAAGCTCTATTTTCTCTTTCAAAATGATAACAGCTGCCATTTTCAACATTTTGAAACATAATAGGAACAAAGTTGGCACTTACATGACTGCTTTAACTGTTCATCAGCCTTCTGGGGATAAATTGGATGCCACACATAGTCAATTGTGAGCATAATGCTTGGTACAGTCCAGCATTCAACCCAGCCAGCCCTTCAAATAAAATAAAAGATTTTTGTGATAGCTGACTGCTTTATTAACCATTTTATAACACTGAGAGAAAACACAAGAACCTAGATGAATAGTAACACATTAGCTCCTTGTTACATTTTTGTATTTAGTAAGAGAAACAGAACTCACTCTTCTTGAGTCAAGTTCCTCCACTTTTGTTTGCTTGGTTTTTGACCACTTTGACTATCAGCCGAAACGCAAGACTCAGGGTTTACTTTGTTAGGATGACAATCTTTCACCAGCATAAAAAGAGAATATTTACTGGGGTGGCAGTCAGGTAGAAGTAAGTGAAGATCAAGACCTTCTCCCTGAAAATATAAAATGAATAAAAGACTTACACAATAGCCATACAACAGCGTCAAACCTTTATGGAAAATACTTTTAGCCTGAGGACTGGTATTTGCCCTATACCATTTTTGTACATTACTTTTTTGAACACATGTGCAACAAAAACATTACTTTCATGCGCAATTCATATCTACTGTTCTCACCAATCTAAGCTGAGTGTAGAGAATAACAATTTCAAGGAATGTAATGGGGAATTTACTATTTTATTCATAGTAAATAACATAACTTGCACTTTTAAAGAACATTTTATAGAAGGAATAATACATCATAACATTTTTACAAAGAGTTATTACTGTTTTGCACAATTACATAATGTATGATAAAATCAGTTACATTAAAGAAAATGCATATCACTGGAACAATCTCAATAAATTCACCGCAAAGCAAATAACCACATTTTCCTACTACTGTTAGTAAACTCATATATTCAAAGCTATACAAAAGGCACTGTGCTTATCGTTCCAAATTGTTAATCTTCGTATTTCTATTATTATTATTTAACTGAAGGCTACAATTGCCACTGTGTGCATGCCTTTAGAATAGAGATTAAAATGCCTAGCCAAAGATATGCATGTTATGAAGAGTTATTGTCCAAACAGAAACAGTTATTTAAAGTTTTGGCCTTCAATTACTAATGCAGTTACTTAACATTAGTCACACCAGCACTGCCACAGTCTTTTGAGATAACTGAGTAAAAGATAAAAAGCACTGGGAATATGCACTAAAGAATGAAAAACAAGATTTTTTTTAGAACAGTTGTGATGAATTCTTCTTCTTTAAAGCTCAGGTTTTCTTTGCAAAGAACGAGGAGGCATATGGAATTTATTGTTTTAATAGTAAAGCCACTTACCCTTAAAGAGAATCTAGTACTGCATGTGCTTGGAACAAAGTCAGTAAAAGGCAAGGAGAAAACTATGTTTAATGTTTCCCCACAGGCTGCAACATAAACTGCAAGAAAATAAAATGGAGGGGGGGATCAAATATTAATTATTTGTTAAAATTCTCTTAACAAAGACCACACTGGTGCTTCAGCAGATATAAGACAGGACAAAAAAAGAGCTTTTTATCATTCCTCTTCCTAAACTAATTACACACATGTATCACTCAGCTACAGAAGGTTAACAGAACAAGAAGAAAAACTGAAAGAATTTAATTCAATAGATATCATTTATATGGATAATGAAAGAGCCTTTTCCATTTTTACTCAGATTGAAAAGAAAGCTTATTCAAGCAGTCACTCGATGCAACCACTTTTCTCCTTACTGCAATACCAAGCACATGGATGGAGAGTGGCCCAGGGCCCCCCCAAAGTCTTTTGCACACAGCCTCATCTCTTCTGCCCCAGCCCTTCCATCCCTTCTTTCTAACTTATTCTTTAAAAAAAAAAAAAAAAACTTTACTTACTGAGTGACTTTTCCCACTGGCCTAGATTTGCATCTACATACATAAATAAGCATACGCAAATTGCAGGTAATTTGTGTCTTTTAAAGAACCAGCAACACATCTGTGCGGATCATTAAGAGAACAATGTGTCATCTGCATATTTCTGATCCACACATGGCACAGCCATGCTGCTGTAACAAAAAAGCAGGACTGTATCAAATGCAAAAGGGGACTAGACACCTGCAAGAGGAGGAAAAGGAAGGTCTGGTAACATCAATCCAGGTGGCACCAAAGAGCAATGGAGCCGAAACCTATCGTACACGTTTTAAATATATGAGTGTTCCCACTCTTTATTTATTTATCATTTAACATATGACAGCATTCATCCAGAAAATAATTTTAAAAACTCACAACCAACAAGGCGGGGCGGGGCGGGGAGCAGAGGAAAGTCACTCATCATCATTCATAATGAAGACCAATATGTTAAGACTATAAATGACTGGATAGAGAATGATGAGCTGTGAGCTTTTCCCAATAACAACAGTATGAGTAGTACAACTACTGGAAAAGGACAGTTTCTCAGCATGAGAAAGCATCCAGGAAGCCCAAGATGCTCCCACAAATGACTGAGTCATGTACAGTCATGCTGTATCCTTGTAATTGATAGATTCAGGACATTCGGGCAGGCTATAACCTGAACCATCCCTACGATGGTCACTGCCCTTGAAGAAAAGTCATCTGGCATCGAAAACAGTGTGCTCACTACAAGCACAGCCCTGAAAATGGCAGCACAGGTCAAATATATCATCAGGCCACACTGGTGCCCAGAATCCTCTGCTTGGACATGGGTTGGGCCCGTCATCCCTGACTTTGGTTTTTGTCAAAACAGGTGGATTTCTATCTGCTTATTCAGACGGCACATAAGCTACTCTTGTCACCTCTGAATTCATTGAGTTTTGGAATGCTCCTACTTGGAACAAGAGAACAGACATCTTAGAATTTTGTTTGCACCTGCTTCCATTCCCCTTTTGATGAGTCAATACCTCTTCAATATCAATTGCTTTCTAAATGACAATAAAGGACAAACGATACCCTCAGTGTTAAGGAATGCCTGAGAAAGGACACCCAATGAACGTATGAGAAACAGCTACCCTACCATGCAGGCAAATCCATACTTCCTGGTTAATCGCTATTGATTTATTTTCCCTTTCTGTGGAGCACTCTTTAAAATATACAATTAGCTACATTGAAAAAGTGGAGATTTAGTGACTGTAGGAACTGGAATCTATTAGTAGAACTAGCAAATGGCGCTGCTACATCAGGGATTTAAAGGCTTTTCACAATTAAAGGGGAAAGGAGATGAATATTATCTTCAGATAAGAAGGAATTTGTTTTGGTTAAGCATGTATTACTGCTGCATATGGAAAGGAGTGTAGCATGCCTGCTTTAAAATATTCTCACCATTTTCCTGTTGTTTTGTGGAACAATCAATCCAGTTGTGCTGATTTGCTGCCCAAATCATTTCAAACTGATGAAACATGATTTTAAAATTCCATGAATAGGGAACAAATGAGAAGATATCAGGAGCACTGTCACTAGACCAGTCCTGAATCAAATCTAAAAATAAAGGAGACATGTTACTGCAAGTCACTAGTGGGAAAAGACAATTGTAAAACTGATTATATGTTTTTGCATTAAAAAGGTAGTTTCTTTACCTTTTCTGTTGCATAATGCACTAAAAAAACCCTGCCCTGTTGCAGTTTTAATCTATGCATTCCCCCCCCCTCAGAAATAAATCCCAATTTGTTCAATGGGATTAGTTAAGTATGCAAAGGACCACACTGCAAAAAAAATTAAGCATCTATGCCTGCAATAATAGCAACAGTGATATACAGCAGTGGCCATTTAAAAAAATGGGACTTGCCCATCCTTTCTTCCCTCCCTGCAGCACTGTCTCCCTGTCCTCCCATTCATCTTTAAGATCTGCCCTTTGGATCAGATCTGGAGAGAGGAAGATGTCCTGTTGTACAAACCAAACTCCATCTCTACTACTTTAAATATGTAGTTAAAGGCATTTGTGGGAAAGAGAAATACTCATTTGCCTCATTCCCAGTACTGTAATCCAAACGGCCATTTTCAAAAATCTTAACGTTTGTAGTAGTCTCATAGACTGCAAAAGTCAGTTTTAGTGTTCTGTTTCCATTTTAGAATTTTGACTTCAGTTTTAAATAAGTATATTTCGGAAGACAAGAAATAATACACTTGAATGAGCTATCAAAATTTAAAATATTACAAGTGCTGAATGTTATGCAATCAAAGTAGTTCAACATTATTCCCCTTTTTTGCAAAAAGAAGCAAAAATGACTTTGGAAATCACCTCTGCTTCTCATTTATTTCATTTTAACTTCATGTTTGGCTTAGGGTGTTTATGAAATGAGCTGCATTCACAGAAACCTTTAATTATAAAAAGAATTAAATATAATTTGAAAACACAGCTGCAATTTTACACAGCTCAACTTCTATGGAATATTGTGGGATTACAAAGTAACATAAAAGACAGCCACTTGAAAAGTAAACATTCAGTTACTATTACTAATTTTGTTTTGCCCTTGTTTGTTTAGAGCTTTTGAATAGTGCTTGCTTATTAAACAGAAAGCAAAACAACAAGCTTGTATGGCCCAGGAGGATGGGGGCAAGGGTGGGGTTGAAGGGATGAGAGATTTGTTAATATTTCTAATTTAACACAAACATATGCTTCACGACAGTAGAATTTCTGTGAAACATGAATCATTTAGATGGCCAGTGCACCCAAACCTCCTTACTGAAATTGCTACGCAGGCATGTATTTTCATGCTCTTGTGATATAAAAAAATGTTCCATGGATGGGTTTGATGACTAAAGCAGTAGGGAGTGAACAAGAAAATAGTATATATTTGTAACAATTCTGAATAAGCATACATCTATGCAAAAACACACCCCATATTGATGTTGATACCATTTGAAAAAGCAAAGTACACAAAAACAGAACAGTTACCTGAAAAGAAACTTTTCTGAGCAAATATAAAGTGGTAGGTTGCTTTGTAAACTTCAACTTCACACTGCCATGACTGTGGCATGTTCCATATCCGGGGGTAGCAGGCATTAATATGAAACTAAACAAAATAAACAAGCAGCAGGGTTCACTCTTAATATGGTGATCAAAAGCCAAAATTAAATGACAACCATGTAATGAATGGGTAATTAAAAAATTATTTCTTCCTAAGATGAGGAGAGAGTTAACCCAGTTTACTCATGTTTAAGTCTGTCAAGTTAAAAGGTCAATTCCCACATGATTTATCTGAAAACATCTATAATAAATGAACTCAAACTATGTAATTTCGCCATCTGCTTTCACTGCAAAAATATCAAGTGGCTTTCGACCTACAGTTTTTTTTGTATTAAAAAAAGGACACACCCCTGTACAAGAAGCCTGCTAAATCTGGAAGACCAGATTCTGAGGCAGCAACAATGAAGTATTTTGCAGAACTGGTGTGGTATCTTGAAATGTGCAGCAAGTTCCAGAGACTGAAATTGTTCACAAAGACAGTCTGTGACAAATCCTCACACTGGCTGAAGGATCAGAAGAGGCTTTGTGGGCAAGGCAGACTGAATGAAAAGTTCCAGAAGGCAGGATTAAGCTAAGCCTGATACAGAAGCTCCACAATCAGAATCTCTGTGCTGTTTGGTTTGGTTTGGTTTGCTACTTTGCAGTCCAATGTGGGTGCTCTGAAGACCGGGAAAGGGTAATAATGAAGGAAAAGAATCCTTAACATACACCCAGGCTAGACCTAGCCAGCATAGTCTCTGTGGGGCTGCTCTCAAAAACTGAAATCTGCAGCTGATGCAGAATGTAGCAGCCTAGAACCTACATACCAAAGAAATGAACATCTGGAATCACTGGTTCCAGTTTAATTTATTTTAAATCCCCGTGTTTTTTTTTCAATAATTCCTTACATTCAGGTAAGTTTCAAAGCAAATTACAGTAGAAATCACTCAGATGCTTATGCAAAAGAATACTTACTGCCAACATTTCTGCTTCTAAGAGAGTCCGGAACTGCATACTGCTGGTGGCATCTATATGCAAAAGCTGTCCTTTAATAGTAGGAGAGTAACCTAGTAAACAGAACCAACAAATTCAAGAATTGCCACTATGTCTCTCTTCATTTTTTAAAAAATGTAGTGGTCCCTCCAGTCTATCAGTGCCTAACCCACAGCATGGACTGATAGAATTAAAAATTAAGATTTTTAGATCAGTCTTCTACTCAGTTAAAAATAATAATCTGATGCTGCAAGGGGGCAGAGCATCTTATGAGTACACAGTACAATTTTCTTTATCTACAGTGCTTTGGGAAAAGAATCTATCATGTCCTTGCAATAGGGAAATTTGCAAAGAAGTATACAAAGAATACAACCAAAGGCGTCATATCTTGAGTTCATCGCTTATTAATTAAGAACGATCAGCATGATAGTTCTTCAATGTTCCAGATCATTCATATACTTAAAAAGTAAAACTGTATCTCACTCCCAAGTAGATAGCACTGGAACTAAAGTTCACAAATCTTAAAGTATAGAAGCCAAGAACAAAAAAGTTTTAAACAATGAATGCAAGCTGTGGACCGACATAGATCCACAGACTGTAGATTCGAAAGGGACCATGAGGGTCATCTAGTCCAACCCATTCCAACGCAGGAATTATTTTGAGAAAATTATTTGGTATTACTGAAACTCAACCCTAACGCATGTAATCTTATTGAACCAGGTTCTGCAAGTAACTGCTCTTCTGGAATTATTTCAACATAAAACACTCAGTCTCAACCTACCATCTTCTGCTACAGTCATGGGAATGTTAACCTCCAAATAAGAGCCTGCTCCAACGTTTACATGAACAGCATTAGTTTCCTGCCAATAAAAATCAGACATTATTTTGATTATTTGAACTCAGACTAAATCACGCCTCAAGTTATCACTTTAGAAACGATTCCAGGATTTATGAAAGGGAACTAGTAGACCACAGCTGATTAAAAGCTTGATATACATTTAAAAAGTAAAAGAAAAACTCAATGAAGCTGAAGAAAAGCATGAGGAGTATTCATCTGAAGCTATAAGAATGGCAACAGATAACAGCTAGACAAATTAATGTTTGCTCATGAACAGCATACTATATTTAGTGGTTATGATTCAACAGTCCTCGCCAAGGTGAGCATTTCACTTTGTGAAATTTTATTCACAACCAGACGGGTGGAAATATTGTTAGTAATTTAAGTAATATATTTTGATAGGTTATGATTTATGTGATCAGCCAAAATATATTGGATATGAATATTTACATATAGTCAAAAACAGAATGACAAACAAAGAAAATTCCATTTTATTTCAGTAGACATCTTTCAAAACTGAAATAATGATATTTGAAAGACTAATCTAAAAAATATACACGTATATTCCCAGATCTCACATGTAGATATGTCTTTCTTATTTACCCTATTCTTTGTGAAGAGCAGATCAATAGTGGCATCTGCAATGATATTCATACGGAGCTCAAAAGCAAGGATTTGTCTTGGCTTCCCAGGCTGTGGAATTTCTGAGACTTTCATGACTTGGTAATCTGGTGGGAAAAAGAATTTCCACAAACAGTCCCTACAAAACAACAGCAGAATATTCATTCAGTTATTCATCTAGAAATGATTTTGAGCTATTTATATATTTTCTATAAGACACTCTACACAGCACACAAGAAGCAAGAACATGAACTGGAGAGTGAAAAAATATGTGTTTTGCTATATTTCTCAAAAGGCTTGATTAGTGAAGCTATATTCCAGATTTATCTTAAGGCACTATAAAATTCAATTACCCTAGAAACTGAAAATAGAAATAAGAAAACAAAAAGATTTACACAGCTGACCTTGTGAAGTTAACTAATGAGATTTTAAATAAATCAATGTTATTTGAAAGTTACAGTAAGCATCCAACAAATGCTAACGTCAAAATATAAGATCCACTGTGTCCTTTAAACAGTGCATATGAACTCATATAAAATGCACTTCTGTACGGAACCCAACCCTGCTCCCTGGAGGAGTAAAGGGTAACAGGCTGTAGAAGTGAAGCATGCTACCTATCCCTGCCTTGTTCAGCACAACTTATTCAAGATGAAGTTGCTAAACTTCAACAAAATTGTCCAGAGAAGGGGTGGAAAGCTACAGACCTTGGCCTAGTTTTATTGCAGGGGGAGCCAGGATGGAGAGGGGGAGAGGGGGAAAATACGGAATGGGGAAAAGCCAAAATGGATGAAGCAATGGAAGGTGGAGAAAACTCTGTGGAAGCAAGCAATATTGACATATGGCAAGAGGGGTTTAACTCTCCCCTGACAACCCACTGCATGGAGAGAAACAGAAAGAAAGTGGTGCATCTATTTTTGGCTTTACAGTCATACCTCGGGTTGAAGTAGCTTCGGGTTGAGCATTTTCGGGTTGCGCTCCGCGGCGACCCAGAAGGAACAGAACGTGTTACTTCCGGGTTTCGCCACTTACGCATGCGCAGATGCTCAAAATGATGTCACACACATGCGTGGAAGCGGCAAATCACGACCCACACATGCGCAGACACAGGTTGCATTCGCTTCAGGATGCGAACGGGGCTCCAGAACGGATCCCGTTCACATCCAGAGTTACCACTGTATACCCTTCTCGCCCACTGTTGACTTTGGCCCTGCCCACCACTGCCAAGGGAATGCAGCCTTCATTAGAAAGAAAAAGGTATCCATTCCAGACACTGAGATCGTAATCTGAGGTCCTTATTCATGTGTCCCCTCCACAAGAGGTCCAAAGGGTAGCAACACAATAACAGGCTTTTTCTGCAATGTGGAATGTTATCCCCAGAGAAGCTCACCTGACACCATCTTTATATAATTTCAGGTGCCAGGCAAAAAATTTCCTCTATAACCAGGCCTTTGTCCTTCTATTTGTAGCCATTTAAAAGTGGGATGGATGTTTTTAATGTATTTCTTTTTTCTCTTTGTTTTAATGTATCTGTGTGGGGGGTTCTTATCTGGTTGGTTGGTTGGTTGGTTGGTTGAAAGTTGCTTTGGGTTGCTCTGGGCAAGATAAAGCGACTAACAAATTCAATAAGTAACAAAATAATAAGAATCATTCTGAAACACCAATCTGCTTTTGAAAAGCCAAGTTGTGTTCCTCAAACAGGCGATCAGCACAGTGGATCCAGTGGCAGCCTTACATAAAGTTATTCTTCAAGATTCAGGATGGAAAATCCCTATGAACAGATGAAATGAGTTTCCAGGGAAGCACTACTGTTCATTCACCACTGAACACTTGATCAAAGTTGTCTTATAAAAGAGCAATATGAGAACTCTGTAGCCCCAAACTTTTAGAAGACATCTGGTACAGAGGCCTTCCTTTTAAAATTATCAAACTGGAATATGTCTAATCTCTGAACAAACAACTACTCTATAAACATGCAGGTGCATGAACATGGGTGTGAACTATAGAGAAAGCAAAATTCATAACAGTATAATACAAGCAAGCATATATTTTAATTTTAAAAAGGGTTGATGTCCTCAAACTCTAGGCACATGAAAGTAGCTAGGACAACTTTGCTGGAAAATCTGTTTTGATTATATTCTTCCTTTTTTACAGTATATATAAAAACAAAATAATTAAACAACAGTACCTTTGCCTGTCAGCCCATGGACCATAGTTGAAATCTGTTCCTTTGCCACAAACTATATCTAATCCCCAACAGGGCGGGAGGTCTTGCAATTTACTATCCTCATCACTTGTTTCTCCCTCATTAGTTTCCTCTGATTCTTCTGGTACAAGCCCTGTATTTTAGAAAACAGCAGAAGCATTTTAAATATAACAAATATTCAAGGAACATATCTGTAAACTACTACCAATTAACATAGAACCATGTACTTATTACTATGCAATTAATATATGCAGCACTTTTTTTCTAGAAAAAAAGGTACAGGAATGCTTCCCTGTCCCCCGTGCTTGCGCGCCAGCCGAAGACACAGGGCTGCTCTGTGGATGGGCAGAGCTAATGCGCAGGGGAGAAGCTTCCCTGCCCATCAGTTCTGCAAGGTGCCTTGTCCCTCCTGCTTGCATGAAAACTATTTAAAACTAGTTAAAAGTAACTACCAGGGACTAGAGGGGCTGGGATGCTTTGGGGTGACTTGAACACTCCCCCCTCCCCCATACTATTTTCCCAATCTAAAAATGCCTACTTAGCAGCTGTTTACTAAGCAACTATGAGAACTACGTACTTGTAACGATTTTTAGCCTCTGAGCAGAAACTGAACTTACCTGGTTCATCCATATAATAGTAGATATCAACATCATTTGACTGCATCACAACAAAACCTTCACCCATTAATCTTGGTGGTCTGTTAAAGAAGAAAGGGGGAGATATAAACACTGTGCACTCTAAGCTTGTGGTTTATCTGGGTGAGCTAACCAGGAGCCTAGGTTCAGATCCACATTGTACCAAATCATGGCTCAACTCAATTCAGCAGCAAAACAACTAAGGAGGATCAAAGTGGCTGTACTCTCTCCCAGAGCCCGCACACTTAGCATGATATGGTTTGGCTTAGCATGATATGCAAACCAGAGAACAGAATAGTTACAGATTGTACTTTTTGATTTTATGGCCACTTGGTCTCATTTTACTCTCAGCGATAACACTTCATGTATCTGATGTAGCAGTCCACAATCAATCAGTTAAGTCTTTAAAAGACTAATTCCTCTGGTAGTTTTCAACTTTCTGTAGAAAGAAAACCTGTAACACTATTTTGAAAACACACCAGGCTAATTTAAAACTCCAATTGCTATAATGATTTTTTTAAGATATCCGGTTAGATCAAAATTGATATCGAAATCAAGATAATCCAATGTTAGTCAACCATAATGGCAAAACTCTTATATTTTCACCTTCTACGCTGAAGACTTGATTTGCCTTTCTTTTGCTTTACCCTTGCTCTATATTCACTCTTTTAATTTGCTAATAGTTTTCCAGCTAAAATAGAATCTGAGCCCAAAGGGACAGACCATCTTCAGTAATTAGAACAATAGGTGTAACAAATTCATACAAAAAAAGAGCAAAACAATGTTACCCTGAGAATGGCATCCACATTTTATAACTATAAAGGAAAAAATCAGTTATTTTGTGACTTTCATATGAAATAATTTCCCCAAAATGTAATTACTTTAGCCAATTAATTGAGCCATGTATAGTAGCTTCACTTCTTGAACATGACCTTGCTAAAGCAATACATGATAATTTCAGAATACACCTTCTCACTGTGCTGTCTCATATTACACTTAGTGTTGCCTCACTTGGTCATTTGCTTTACTGAGAGTTTTAAACGATACAATTATTAATTTAGTTTGGCAATTTTGTTTGCTTAGTATGTTTATACATGTTCACTTTCACAATGGTGGATGGCTGATGCAAATAAATTATCCATCAATTAATCTGTGAGGTAGAAAGCCTAATTTTTATAAGATGTGCATGCAATAATATTAAAGTTTGCAATAGTTCACCATGACTTGGATCCAGACATACACTTTCATCTCATTGAAATCAATGGGACAAGTGAGTCATCACTAACTTACCGTATTTTTTGCACCATAACACTCACTTTTTTCTTCCTAGAAAGTAAGGGGAAATGTCTGTGCGTGTTATGGAGCGAATGCCTGCGGGTGGCGGGGGGGGGGATCTGCTGCAGTCGTGAGCAGAGGATCCATGGTTCCCCTTCCTTCCCTCCTCCATTGTTACAAAGCATGGATCCACATGGATCCTCAGGATTTTTGCATTGGGCTACTCCAAACTCACTGTCAGATCACATGTGTGTGGCCACAGCATGAACCACAAAAATCATATATCCACTATTTCGTTTAGAATATTTTTTTTCTTGTTTTCCTCCTCTAAAAACTACGTGCGTGTTATGGTCTGGTGCGTGTTATAAAGCGAAAAATACAGTAAATTCCATGGATCTCAGTGGGGCTAAAATGTGACTAACTTAGTATGGATTCAACCCTTCTGATATGTAATTTATTTAATCATTTTCAATTTTTTCAAAATATATTTCTTTTCAGTTTCTAACTGCTTGCAGTTACACTAGTTTTGAAGCGTTGAAATCTTAGAACTAAATGTTTAGCCTCATTTGAGCTTCAGAAATAATAACACCTCTCATGATTATGACAAACACACTTTGGATCACTTAGAAGGTAACTTTATAGTTGTGTGGTGATTTTATCTTGTTATACAATATTAAGTGAAATGAGAAGCCAAGGTGAGACTTCTATGTTGATCTTTACTAATGCGTACGATACCAATTACTATAACAATTCCTTCTAAAATATCAAGTCAAAATTATCTTATATCAGCAACCAAGGATTAACACAACTAATTCTAATATCATTTTTAAAATACAGTCAACAAAAACATGCTGGGGGTCCACAAGTTAACCACCCCTCACTAATGCTCCCCTTTAGTGTTGGGTGCTTATCCCCAATTAAAATTGTGCATTAATATTTGCAGGGTGCTTGAGGATGCACAGTGGTCCTTTGCATGAAGAGTTTTGGACCCAATTTTGTATACACTACATTTTCCAAAATATTTTTCAAAATATTCCTACATAAACTGTAAACACTTACTCATCATTTTGAAGGCCAACGTATCTTGGACTTGGAACAAGCATAACCCTCACATTTTCCAGTTTTCCTTTCACAATGTGCATAAATTGATCAAGGTGACTTGAAGGTGGTTTTGTGGTATATGTTAAGAAAGCATCATCAAAGTTAATGCAGATGGTTTGAGGCTGATAATGATTCCCAAAGGCTAAACGACCCTTAAATGAGTAAGACAATTAAATGTTAGCTTTTAATTCATCGTCATAAAAGTCATCCTTCTCAATTATTTCTTTATTATTGGTATTCTCTCCAGTTAGGACTATAATCAGTCCTGAGCAGCCCATTAGTGTTGCAAACTTATAACCAGAATAATTGGGATTTATTTCTTAATGAAAGGTTATTACACTTGAAAACAGCAAGGTTTTTGTACTAAAAACACAACATTTAGAACAAGAAGATTAGACTCAAGGACACAACAAGCATGATTTTAAATCCAGGTCAATCAATGAATGGCATTTACAATTTGCATATTTGTTTGAGAATAAAATACATCTCAGTTATGGGGCTGCCACTGCAAACAGGGCTATTCTCTTTGCAACATATTGATCCTAATTTCCACAAGGAAATCATAATTTCTCCAAGCCATCTAATAGCAATCCCTCACCAAACTCTTATAATGTCCTTCCAGAAACTAAGGTATAAAGAAATCAATTTCTGAAAGACTTATTCAGAACCCTAAGGAAGCCATGTGACAAACTTCTTATGCTGCCTAAATTAATTTTTTTATTATATAAAAGTAAAATATTATAAATTGCTACTAAAGTAGGTCTTCGAACTGCAGAGGAAAAAACCAGGTAATCTGTAAACACAACAGAATATTTCACTTACTGTGCTGACATTGACTTTGATCACAGGAATAAGAGATCTCCATGATGATGAAGGGTCGTGCGATTCACTTTTTACTTTAACACTGAGGATGGAAACATACTTAGATTTATATAATTAGCACATTCAAAAAAATATTTCACTGATGCCCCAAACATACATGGAAGTCAGACAAAAAAGGAAATGGAATCAAATTCCTGATACTCTAAAGCATATTGAAACTGACTACAGAAAACACAAGAGTTTTACTGAGTACATTAAAAAACCAAGTGCACACAACATACCAACCTATCAACTTATTTATTTATTTATTAATAATGGGGAGTCTCACAGCTTCACAAGATGTGATACAAGGAAGGGGTTTCTGCTGCTTCCATCTAGGCATTACGCAGTAACATTTCCTTTCTCCAATTTTTACTTAAGCAAAAATGACTTTATAGCAGTCATCTATTGCA
The DNA here is from genome assembly GCF_965113315.1 of Podarcis vaucheri. Lineage (NCBI taxonomy): Eukaryota > Metazoa > Chordata > Lepidosauria > Squamata > Lacertidae > Podarcis > Podarcis vaucheri. The sequence continues at coordinate 30,210,553 of NC_138767.1, read as the reverse complement.
CGAAAGTGACTGATTTGGGTAATTCTCTTAGGCCATTAAACCCCTGGAAATGCTCTCTGCTGAAGTTAATTACAATTACTCTAAAGAGAAACACAAAACAGAACAGATGCAGGTAATTCCATCGACCTTTAAAAGTAACTGCAACTGCAATATGCAAGGCCATTACCAGCATTCTAAAACTCATTTTCTATTTTATGCCCCCATTTATTTACTTATAAAATTGTTGTCATCCTACACCTTCCATACCAATAGGACCCTCAGGGCAGCTAGCAATTGATAATAACAATAAAAGCACGAACAATTTAAAACACAAAAAGCTGCCAAAACAATACCGACAAAAAAGTAGCAAAGATCTGAGACAAAGAATAAAACAAAAAATTGAAACATAGCTGTCTAAACAAGAGTACCTTAATCTGATAACTAAATGTACCCAAGATAGTATCTATCCAGTTCTCATGAAATAAATGATTTCACAGACTGGGCACCACTGTCACTTATTCCCACATTAAATGGGACAGTGGACACACACGAACGCATAAACACAGTGTCCCTTCCACAGGTAGAGAGTTAGGTAAAGGTAAAGGGACACCTGACCATTAGATCCAGTCGTGGCTGACTCTGGGGTTGCGGCACTCATCTCGCTTTATTGGCCGAGGGAGCCGGCGTACAGCTTCCGGGTCATGTGGCCAGCATGACTAAGCCGCTTCTGGGGAACCAGAGCAGCGCATGGAAACGCCGTTTACCTTCCCGCTGAAGCAGTACCTATTTATCTACTTGCACTTTGATGTGCTTTCGAACTACTTGGTTGGCAGGAGCAGGGACCGAGCAACAGGAGCTCACCCCGTCACGGGGATTCGAACCGCCGACCTTCTGATCGGCAAGTCCTAGGCTCTGTGGTTTAACCCACAGCGCCACCCGCGTCAGAGAGTTAGATCATGTCAAAACAAAACAAAAACTTTTTTTATTAAAAAAGGGAATAATAAAGTTAACAAATACTGCTACTCTTACTTCAATAGTGGCACCGTTCAGTTCTGACAGAGGTGTATATAGTAAAAGTGCATGTCCCAACTATGTTGAACAAGCAATGCTCTGTGCCATATTCCACATTCCAGAGGATTAGATTTTCCAATATCAAACTATCACCTAAAAGCCTGAAGAGTTTATGTGGCTGAGTGGCCTTAAAAAATAGAGCAGTTTATGTTCAAACATACTCTTTAAAGTAAGAAGAAGGTGCTACTTTATGGTCTTCAAGGAAGAGGCTAGTAAATCAACTGAACAAAAACGCAAAATGAAATAACTCAATCTGACACAACATTCAAATAGATAGTCAAGTGAATAAATAGCTGTACCTTTCCAGATTTGTGTGTGTTCGTTCTCTCCCATTTTCTCGTGCTTTCTCTTCCTCTTTCTTGGGAGGAATTATGGTTGGATCCAAACCAAATAATTCCTGAAGTTGCCCATAAAGGTCAGAACGGTTATACACATGAAATTCAAAATCATTGACCATGATATACAATCTTGTTTCTGCCTTTGGGTCTGTAAAGTGCAACAAAACAGGGGGGCTTTTCATGAGACAGCCTCAGAAAACGAACACACTTGTTTTGTAAAAACAGTAGTACACACACAAAAATATGTATACTAACAAATTTATAGAGTAATGAAGTAACAGAGGTATACAAATGCCCAAAGCTTTAAAAGTGAACTTTTGGGAGAATTATAAGCCAGTATGAATGACTAACAAACTGAAGTTGAGGCCTGTAAATAACTACTCACCGTTTCACCTGTGGCTTCCCCCTATTACATCCTAGCACTAAAGTAAGGAAGAATTACATAGATTGTCTTAGGCCTACATGGGCAGGTAGGCTACTTTTAAAATAAATGGTTTAATTACCGTATTTTTCGTCCCATAGGACACTCCGTCCAATAGGACGCCCCTAATTTTTTGGGGGGGAAATAAAGGAAAAAATGTTCCCTTTATTTCCCCCCCCAAAACCAGGTCGGGGAACAGCGGGATGGTGGCGCTGCGCCTCCCCGCTGTCCCCCGAGCTTGTGGGGCTGGCCGATGTCTGCCTGGCGCGCGGGGCGCTCTGCTTCAGGGCACCCCGCGCGCCGGGGGGCAGGCTGCTATCCGCAGTGTGGGGAGCCCCGCGCGAACTCCCGCGGGCTCCCCGGGCTTGCTGATAGCTTCCTGAAGCCTGGAGAGCGAGAGGGGTTGGTGCGCACGGACCCCTCTCGCTCTCCAAGCTTCAGCGAAAACCTATATTCGCCCCATAGGACGCACACAGATTTCCCCTTCATTTTTGGAGGGGGAAAACTGCGTCCTATAGGGCGAAAAATACGGTATATAAAAACCCACACTGTGACAGTGACTGGAAATCTCCTTAGCAATAGACAGAAAAAGCTGAAGTGTATTACAAATAGCTAAGGAAGCAACGAAGAACCTGGTGAGATCTTAAAGATTTACTGCATAATAACTTTTTGTTCTCGTATCCTCATTCAGCCTGTTTCTACAGTCATGTTTACTCATTATATGTATAGCTTATACTGCCGCCCAATAGCACTGGGTTACCATATACGACAAAAGGCAAGCTTTGTGTTTAAGTCCCAGCCTAGTAGCCACAGCAAGTGAGTGCATGAAATTCCATTCAGGCAATTGAGCTGACAAAGCAGGCTACCAGAGGACGCAAGTCTAATGCTTCACACTCAACACAGAAATGCGTAAGAGTTTTGTCCCTTCTCTGCCAGTCTGTAACAAGGTAGAAACTCCCCCCCCCCCCCCGCTGATGGGTCATGACTGCACCATTTTGTGGTTCTGCTTCTTTTCCTCTTCTTTTTAGATGTAGCTGCCATTATGCCACACCCTCACTGCCATGGTCTCACAGTAGCCATTTGTTTTATGCCACACCCCCAGAGCACCCATTTCATAACCAGCACCCACAACACTTTCTCAGAATTCCAAATGTGCCAACTGGTCCCAAAAAATTGGCAACCCCTGGCTGACAAAGAAACCGTTTAAAACTGCCAAATAACTCAATTCACGTCATAAATTCAAAAGACAACATTCAAAACTATAAATGATCATATGAATCTGAATACCACTTGCTGGGATACACAAGCAGAAGATTTCTACTGTCCTGGTGTCAAGACAGACATCTGGGTGGGCAGTATAAAAACAGAATGTTGGACTACATAGCTTTTGGTCTGATGCAAGAGGGTTCTTCAGATGTTCTTCTATATAATAATGAAGCACATTAATGATATATCACATCTACATTTTCAAAAGCTATGACCTAGTTAAAACAATGTGGTTATAATTAACTAGTTTTTCTTTCTTTCTTTAAGACAGCCCTATTACTTATTTACTCAAGAGACATGAACTCCTTTGATAATCCAGTAAACTGGGTCTATTAAAGTAGATTATTATCTTGCCAACCACTTCTTTCTGCACTTACCTACAGAGACAAAAGTGAAAACCTACTTCTAGCTCACAATGGCCCGTATAGATAGCAAAATACTAATTACTAATTTTGAATGCTTTCTTTACATTTCAATGCAATGCAGCAAAGTTATTGCCACAAGCAATAAAGGACAGTGCTATCATTTAAATTTTTTAGTATGTTTTCAACTTCAAAGCTGCGGTATAGGAAATAAACAAATCCAATTAGTCATTAAAAGTTTGTGAAATAAATTAAAGGTCTGTATCTTTTCTGATTTCAGATTAGAGATTCACATGCAGCTGTCATTTAAAAGATAAAATGCTTTAAGTATTTTTTAAAAGACATTAAGAGGCTACAGAGCGTACAGGTTGTTTTTACTATCAGTAAGTTTTCTTTAATTTGTTGTAATTATGCTACAGTTCTGGAGGAGCTGGGATCTGGCACAGTTTGTGATTAGGCTACTAGCTTTGACAGCTTTAGGAGTGAGTAAGATAAATTCATTAAGGATAAGTCTATCAATGCCTATATAGCTATTTGAAGACCTGTGAAACCCCTGCTTCCAAGTACACTATACCTCTGAATACCAGATGCTAGAAACAAAGGGGGGGGGGGGAGCAGCTGCTTTCATGACCTATTTGAAAGGTTCCCAGAGGTATTCAACTAGCTACTTTTAGAAAGGTAAATCAGATGGAACTTTGGCCCAACCAGCAAATCTCCTCTTACGTTATTCTACTTTCTTTTTAATTTGAGACATGACTGGTGCATTTGCCTGCTTAAAACCTCTTAAATAACCATGCTGCAATCCTTACAAGTTAGGATACCTCAAATGAACTGAAACTCATGTAACCATAGAGATGCAGGTAGAATTTTATTAACGTATGAGCCACAGGGGAATAATTAAAATGCAAGACCAGAGAAGCACTAAAAGAAAATATTAATTCAGCCCAGCTCCAGCATGGAAATACTGCCTCTGATAAGAGTAAGCTACTAAATTAAGAAGATATACACCATTTAACCTTTAAAAGCTATTTAATTTTTTGGGGTTGTTTTTTTTTTTTTTGCTTTACTGAATATTTATAAGAATAATTTGTTTTTGTAACATACAAACACTATTTATTCAACCCATGCAGAATTGCTCCTTCAACAGAAAATCCAGTAACATGTCTCTTTTTTGGGTGAAAACTTACCATGTTGCTTCTGCTTTGGATTGTACATCTTCCACCAACGAAATATAATAAAGCCATCTTGGATTCTGAAAATATTTTTACACAATTAGAAATAATAAGTACTCTTGTTATATATAACGAATTTGAAATGAAATGAAATTTATTACAGTCCCAGACCAGCTTCAGTGAATTTAAAAACTATTTCAAACAATGCAAAAACTAACAAACTGCCATTTTGGTTTTTATAAATGTATTTATGGTTCCTCTTTCAGAACCTTAAAAAGCACCATAAACCACCTGACTCACTGTCACTCATCACTATCTGCCATTAATCCTCTATGCTCTAGCCCAAAGATGAAAGTGAATGTTACCAGCATAGGGAGCTCACTATCTTAAACAAGAGAAAGATAGAGACCATTTAAGAAGTTCTCATATTTTTACAGAAATGGCTAACTTTACCCTGTGTTCATGCTTTTTCTACCACTACTGATGTCAAAATGGAATGCATCATCCAAAGCATATTAGAGCCTAGCATTATATGAGGATGAAGAAACATTTTAAAACAACCACTATTTTGAAACAAATGGTAAGCAAGGTTAAGTACCTAATAGACATATCTTCTGTAATGTAATATATTTCACGAACCATGACTTTTCCAGACAGGACAGAGAATGAGAAGGAACCTATATTAAAAGTAAGATTTCTGGTAAGTCACATCATCAACATTATTAGCACAAATTTTTGTTACTTTAGCTAGATGAAAAGTGCAATATTATACTCCATTGGCAAGGGGCTACATTTGCCAAATTCAAGATATACCATAGAACTTCTCAGATATGTCAGTGGAAGGGCAAAAATTAAAGCATGGGTAGGCAAACTAAGGCCTGGGGGCCGGATCCAGCCCAATAGCCTTCTAAATCCGGCCCACAGACGGTCTAGAATCAGCGTGTTTTTACATGAGTAGAATGTGTCCTTTTAATTAAAATGCATCTCTGGGTTATTTGTGAGGCATAGAAATTCGTTCATCCCCCCCCAAAAAAAAAATAAAGTCTGGCCCCCCACAAGGTCTGAGGGACAGTGGACCAGCCCCCTGCTGAAAAAGTTTGCTGATCCCTGAATTAAAACATCGCAGCAGGAATGGCTGGTGAGAAGCACATATCAAATAACACTTCAATTCACAGCCTTGTCCCCATCAAAAGTGCAATTTTATGCCAGCCGCAGACCTAGCTAAAGAAAATTCCCTGCCATTTACTTTAATGGGTGGGAAATAAAAATATAGAGAAGAGGTACGCTGTGTCAACTGCCCTAACCATGTCACCACAATCAAAAACACAGGATGATGTAACCTCTAACCCTATCACAGCACACCATCGTCGCTATACAAAACTAGGAAAATTGTCCGTGCTCTCTGCAGATGTACTGCTGTGGGAATTATATAGGTGCTGTACTGTGTGGCCTCTATCCTTCCCTTTGCATACTATGCTTGTGAGGAGCATAAATGACTTGAATCCTTGCCTGTAGTAATGCCTGGCCTCCCATGGTAACAGTGATGCTGACTACATCACTGAAGCAGAAAAATTGGGTGTTATGGCCAGCGGCGTAGCGTGGGTTGTCAGCACCCGGGGCAAGGCAAGTAATTTGCGCCCCCTAACCCGGGGCAAGGCAAGTAATTTGCGCCCCCTAACCTGCCGCCGCTGCCATCTTCTTTTTGCTGCTGCCTGGTCTGGTCTGGTGTGGTTCTCTCCCGCGCTCAGCACTGCGCTGGGCGGCCGCTGCACTGTCCCTCCCCCAGATAGTCCCTCGCTCTCTCTCCGCACCGCACGCCTGGCACCCCCCCCAGTGGGCGGCGACCCAGCGGCTCGGATCGGATTCGCACAGCCAGCACTGCAGTGAGAGTGAGTGAGCCAGGTAGGAGCAGAGAGCTGCAAGTGCGAGCGCGCCCCCAGATGTTGCGCCCGGTGCGGCCGCCCCCCCCCTGCACCCCCCACGCTACGCCTCTGGTTATGGCATCATGGTGTATTGTGATGCAGGAAGTGTGTCGGTGCATATCCTTGCAGTCATTAGTTCACTGGCTTCCTCCATGTCTTCTGCGTTTTGGCCACATGTAAGCATAATTGCCAATGCAGTTTCTAACTGGTTGCCACTTACAGGCTTTCATATGTAATTTTTATATTTCCTAGTTGTGTGCTTTCTCTTCTCCTCCTATATGGACACATATAGGATACTGTGGTCATGCTGCCATTGTAGTAGCCACAGATCTCTCACCTAAAGTAATTTGGGTATAGGATTGCACTGCCTATCACACGGATGTCAGTGGGACAGCTAAGCATGTACTTACATCTCTCTCTTACTGAAAGCTACAAAACTTAAAGACATCTAACGTTGGCTAGATGGTGCATTCTATTATTAACACAATATTTCAGTATGTATTCAATAGTATATATTTCCAAGAACACTTACCAATATGGATGTAGCCATTTTTATGTAATCTATTAAGAACCAATGTCAAAATAAGGCCAATGTTCCGGGAATTGTAATAGGTTAGATAAATTATCCAGCCACAGGACAAAATTGTAGCTGCAAAAGAAATGATCATACGTTCCAAAAAAGTGCAAATGCATTATTATGAAAGATAAAAGAACAATTGTATTGAAAAACACACACACAAACCCAGCTGTAGCATTTGAATCTCTTCATTATGGGCCAGAGAGGGCTAAACTGCTGTATGGGAGCCCTGGACACCTCTGCTTTGGGTCCATTTATCACACAATATTAAACCATTTTTTAGCACTGCAAGTATGAACCTTGGCTTCTTATTGTTCCCACTTCTCCTTAGCAAAGTTAGAGGGAGAGTGGAAACATTTACAATGGAACCTTGAGTTGCGGACGTAATCCATTGCAGAAGCACATCCGCAACTCGAAGCGTTCGCATCCAGAAGCACCGCGTCAACACATGTGCGCAGCGCAATATAGCACTTCTACACATGCACGAGCGGCGAAACCCAGAAATAACCATTCCGGTACTTCCTTGTTGCTGTGGGGCGCAACTTGAAAAGACGTAACCTGAAATGGACGCAACTTACCAGAGTTTGTTATGTCCAAGCCAGAAACTGTGGTTAGTGTGAAATATGGCTTACTCAAACAAACCACAATAATTAATAACAGTCCGAAGTTGGCTTGTTTTAATATAGCATATTTAACACTAATATAATTTGTCCAGATTCAGACACAATGACAAACACAGTTCAAACTGGAAGCAAATGCCTTCTATCTCCTCATATTATACCGGAAGTGAGGGGACGCGTACTTCTGCACATAACACTAAACTATGGTGCACTGTTACATGTGAACAGTCATTATTTGGCCTTAGTCAAACCACTATTGCTCAACCCCTCTTTCCTATATATAAAATGGAACAGCAGTGGGGTTGAATACAATAAAACAGTAAAGCACTTTGCAAATAAGAAGTGATGTATAATTATTGTAATAATGATAATAATAATAGTAGCAGTTACAACGATACCAGCTTTGTCTCAGATATTGTTGCAGCATTGTATTCCAAATCACAAACTGCTCCTCTGACGCACTGACAATGCTGCAAATTATGCATGTTGGCTCTCAGCCAATGAGTTGTGTATGCAAAGGGACAGAACTTCTTAGGCAAATAAGCTCTACTGATTTAGCCTCAGCAGTCCCCACAAAAACGGCAAACTGGGAAGAGACCACTGTTCAGTAGTTTAAAAAGCAATGTTTTGCTCCAACTTTTCCAATTAACCAGTATAGCATGTTTGTTTTGGATGTATGTATTTAAGATGGGATATTTCACAGCATTCAAAATACATGAAATATTCAACAAGACAACTGTTACATACCAACAAGAAGCCAAACAACATTGGAGTCATGTTCAGTAAGGAAATTTTCCAACTGGGTGATACTGGGAACAATGTTACTTTCGTTTCTTGTATCCATTGCTAGAATGTTGCAATAGGGTCGAGATGACTGAAGAGAGAAAAAATAATTACTTTTCAAAGTTATGAAGTAGCTTCATTCCTTATTACAAAGCATCTGCACATGTTTTACTCTGGATATATCTAATGAGTTTCAAACAGTTTTAAACTTTATAAGCTCTCTGATCCTATGATTGCCCACTCTATAGCAAGTCCCACTGTGTTCAATTATTCCCATATAAGTGTGCACAGAATTGTGGCAGTAAGCACATGTTAAAATCATGATAGAATTAGCAAGTTCTATGACATTGTCAAGAAAGAAGAGGAAGGTAATGTTTTCAAGATCTGAAGTGCTTGCACTGTTATCACTTGCAAGAGTTCTTTGGTCAAGTTCTCTGCGTGACACAGTTCATTGGCTTGGAATTTTGTTGCCTTTCCCATGCTAAAAAGACTTCCTTTCTCAGTGATGTTTACATACTTTTTTTCTCCTGAAGATAATATTTTATGTCCTAACAACCAATGTTTCTCAAAAGCACCTTTAAACACATTCTACACTGAGACGGCATTCTAAACCTTTTATACAATCTTTTGACCTCATTACAATAATTAGGTGTGATTAGCAGGAAGTAGTACAGTTAAACCCATTTTGTACATAGAGCTGGAATCCCAGCCAATGTTAGCTCTAGCATATTTTTGCTTTAGCTCAACTTCACAGTAATGTAAACAAAAACATTAGCTAAGCTTTTTTTCTACTGTTCTATTTGGACTCCTGTTTGTATCACAAAGTGCAGTATTTCTTGCAATTAAAGGGCAAGAATACCTTTCATTTTTCCACTTGTTCTGACATATTTCTGAGAGCACAAAGTCACAAATAGCCTACCAAATCCTTTCCTTTAATAGCAAACAATACATGCAGGCAAGTCTCAAGGAAAAAGTGTTCTTCTGACCAAGGAACAACTTCAAAATAAGTTACCAAAAGTAGCCTTATTTGTCTGCTGCAAGAACCTGATGCACCTTAAAGACTAACAGATATGTTGTGGTATAATTTTTTCATAAAATTTCACTTCATAAAATTCACTGGATTTTAGTTGGCCCTACGTATTTGTCTCTCAAGTCTGCTCGAAGCTGGATCAGGAGTGTGGTCTGTGGGAGTGGTGTTGGGAACTTTAAATCTTTGTTCCCAGAACTGTTTCATTCAGCATCAGAACCCAACTCCCTTGCATTTGCTTTTCATAATAGGAAGAAAGCTCAAAAAAGCTTGTGTGCCAGATTACTGACTTTGGAAAATGTAAAGCAAAGTTTAGGGTTCTGTGGGGCACTTTCTGAAAGGGAACCTTTTGAACAATGGTAAGCTTCCAAGCATACACAACCACTATATTCATTGCTATGGTTTTCAGTCTTTTGCAGTTGGGCTTATTGGGTGGGATTCAATCACAGAAGAGCAAATTCAGGTTGCATGATTATAAATGATTGGGAGATATTGTGCAACAAACCAGCTTCTTCAAAAGACTGGACTTTTTGTGATAAGGACTTTTTGTGATGGAAAAATACACTGGAAAGTGTGTGGTAACACTTCCTTTGACCCACCATCATCCACCCTCTGCACAAACAAATAATAATGCATTAATTAAATAACCAATGTCTAAGCTCAATAAACAGGTCATTGCTATAAGACTATTAGGGGGAAAGCTCTCTAACTGTGGAAAAGGTTGAGAAAATAGACTCAGTAGTGATGTAGACTGAAGACAGCCACTGAAGGAAATGTTTTTAAAATTCTAGCATCTATGTGATTTATGTGTTTAGATGATAAGACAGACCCAGTTCTTTAAAATGCTATGAAGCTCTAAGTGTACTCAAATATATTTTCAGTCTTTTTATGCTAAATACCAACTATAGTTAAGTTTTCTGTGTTTGCAGTCTGTTCTTTGAGCACTTCCCCAAGTTTATTAATGTTATTCTCTCACAAAACTCAATGGTATTCTAACAACACTTCATACTACTTGGCATTTACATGTTTTTGTTTGCTTCCTTTTTCCATCATGAAAAATATAAACAGAAAGAAGAACTCTGTTTGTTTAGCTGTGGAAGGGTCAGTAGAGGAAGCAGCGTTAGTTATCTTGGCAAAGGTATTGCCTCAAAAGGCCAAGTTGTAGGACATTTTAGAACAGAAAAATATTTACTGCCACATTAGATAGCAATGTAATTCAAAATACTTTTCTTACCAGCTGCAGTCGTAATATTAGAACTGAAAAAACAGAACTTGTTGTAATTTCAAATGATATCTGGAGGTTGGTAAATGGATTCTCTTAGGTGTTGTACCCACAGCTATGTAATGTAATGTTAAACGGGACTATACTGTACTGGAAGATGAGTAAGGCAAAAATCACATTCATCATCACCGCAGCACCTGCAAGTCCACAAAAAAGCTCATACCATCAGTTCCAGAACAGACATCCACTGACCAGCTTTTTCATTATCCTATCTTTTCTATCTTTCCCCCCGCTAGACACACAAAATTGCAAAAGGCCTTGAGAGCCTTGGTAAAAATTAATACCAATAAATTAAGTGAAGACTCCCCTCCATAATCCACAAACTTACCATTTTAATATTTTGCTCAAGGGAACGTGTTTTTTAAAGGGGGCACTCATCACAGTAACCATCATAAAGACAAGAACACAATATTAGAGTTCCCCAACCACACCAAAGACAAACAGACAGATGCTTCTTCTCTCAAACAGGAGATAAAGAGATCAAAAGCAAGAACACTGACATCAAGATTCCAGAAAAGCCAAAAGACAGTTGTTTGACTGATCCCCAGAACTGATAGTCAACACTAAGAATTATGCATGCATGCAATTGCAAGAAAGCAGATTTATGATGTGCATTCAAGAAGCACCATTCTATGCATATTTGCTCATAACAAAGTTTCCACTTAGTTCAATAATACTTTGTTTTGTATAAACAATAAGATTGCAGCCTTGACGTGGGTTTGTTTCCTCTTAACCTTATTGAACCAGGAGAACTTGCGTATGTTGTGCCAAAGATTACAAGTGGATGGATAGCTGGTGACTTTATTAAACCAAAAGATACACTAGATAAGACAGGGGAGGCATCCATATCTCATCTGTTATATACTTTACACATATACTTTGTTGAAAACATTGAAAGAATTAAGAACTGTTGGCCTCACAAAAAAAAACTTATTGGTGCTGTGCTAAATAGCAAAAGGAAAAGGAAACCGCTGTTCATATTAACAGAAGCATAAGGTGAAAGAAGCCACTCTCACTAAGACTAGAGAACATTTGTTTGGTTCAATGATGCACTAGCTGCTGTACTTCTATCCTGGAAAAGTTATGAAACTAACTGACAATTCCTCACACAAAGATCCATCACAAACAAAAGACATTCTGTTTCTTAAACTTCTTCATCTGCCCCAAATACGCTGCTTACATACATACACATAGTTAAAAGCTAACAAATGTACAGTGCAATCCCATGCATGTCTCTTTGAAAGTAAACTCCATCAAAATCAAAAGGGAATTACAGTGGTGCCTCGCAAGACGAAAAGAATCCGTTCCGCGATTCTTGTCGTCTAGCGATTTTTTCGTCTTGCGAAGCAAGCCCATTGACTAGCGCTACAGCGGTCTAGCGGCTTTCCCTGATCAGCTGTTAAGCGGGTTTTTCAGCGGAACAGCTGATAGGCGGCTTAGGAAAAGGGGGGGAGCGAAAAAAACCCGCGGGGACTCGCAAGATTTTTTCGTCTTGCAAAGCAACCCCATAGGCAAATTCGTTTTGCGAAGCGCCTGCAAAACGGAAAACCCTTTCACGGGTACAGGAATGTAGGTTTTGGTGTCTTCGGGTGTCTTCCCGTGTAAGAGTCGGGGTGTCTGGGCGACGTTTCGACGAGGTCTCACTCGTCATCTTCAGGCTGGTGCTTTCGGCTTCTTGTTACTGGAACAGAGCAGAATCTGGTGTTTGAGTTCCTATAAATACTGTTGAGGGGTGTGGTGTATAGCCTCCAACGTTCTGGGCAGAGAGGAAGTTCCTAGATTATATATATATAATAAATTGTCCAGTGGCACCTTAGAGACCAACGAAGTTTGTTCTTGTAGTTGTTAACAGTCGTCAACAGGTTTACCACACCTATCAGCCAATCATCCATTCCCACCACCCTTCTGAGTAATACCCCTCCCCACCCTCTCACTGTATATAAGGGTCTAGCGGTTTTTTCGTCTTGCGAAGCAACCCTATTAGCGGCTTAGCGTCTATTAAAGGCTTAGCGGCTAAAAGGCTATTAGCGGCTTAGAAAAAGGGGAGCGAAAAAAATCGCAAGACTCGCAAGACTTTTTCGTTTTGCGAAGCAAGCCCATAGGGAAATTCGTCTTGCGAAGCGCATCGAAAAACGGAAAACCCTTTCATCTAGCGGGTTTTTCGTCTTGCGAGGCATTCGTATTGCGGGGCACCACTGTATCTGACTTTTTGAAGACATTTGAAGACAGTCCAGTATAGGGACTTTTTTAATGCTTGATGTTTTGCTGTGTTTGATGTTTTTATTTTCTGAAAGCCACCCGGAGTGGCTGGGACAACCCAGTCAGATGGGCGGCATACGTATAAAATTTATTATTCTTATTATTCTTCTTATGTCTATGGGAAGGTGACAAGCAGGACCTGAGCATGACAGCACTCCCACCTCCCAGGGTTTACAACAACTGGTATTCAGAAGCATACTGCCTCCAACTGTGGAAGTAGGATTCTCTACTATAGTCGTAGCTGACAAGGAATTCCCTGAGGGTTTGAGACCCATCAGCCACACTCACAACTTAAGCCAGCCAGCTGAAACAGTGTAACATTATTAATTATAATAATAATTTTATTATTTATATCCCACCCATTTGGCTGTTTCTCTCCAGCCTCTGGGCAGCTTACAGCATATATAAAAACATAGTAAAACACCAAACATTAAAAACTTCCCGACACAAGACTGCCTTCAGATGTCTTCTAAAAGCTGTGTAGTTCTTTATCTCCTTGACATCTGAAGGGAGGGTGTTCTAGAAGGAGGTCACCACTACTGAGAAGGCCCTCTGCCTGGTTCCCTGTAACTTCACTTCTCGCAGTGAGGGAACCAGCACAAGACCCTTGGAGGACCTCAGTGTCCGGGCTGAGTGATGGGGATGGAGACACTCCTTCAGGTATTCTGGGCCAAGGCCATTTAGGGCTTTAAAGGTCAGTAGCAACACTCTGAATTGTGCTCAGAAACATACTGGGTTTCCCAGGGTGTGGCTGCTGTCACACATTTAGTATGAAACATGTACCCAATTTTAATAAAGAATTTCTTTCATGAAATCACTTTTACCTTCAATACAACTTTTTCTTTGATTGAGGGCCATGCAGCTACATTAAAACATCAGTGCATTTTGTGACACATGAGAATAAACATACAGTACTTTAAGTAAAGGGACGCGGGTGGCGCTGTGGGCTAAAGCCTCAGTGCCTAGGGCTTGCCGATCGAAAGGTCGGCGGTTCGAATCCCCGTGGCGGGGTGCGCTCCCGCTGCTCGGTCCCAGCGCCTGCCAACCTAGCAGTTCGAAAGCACCCCCGGGGGCAAGTAGATAAATAGGTACCGCTTACCAGCGGGAAGGTAAACGGCGTTCCGTGTGCGGCTCTGGCTCGCCAGAGCAGCGTTGTCACGCTGGCCACGTGACCCGGAAGTGTCTCCGGACAGCGCTGGCCCCCGGCCAATAGATGTGAGATGGGCGCACAAACCCCAGAGTCTGTCAAGACTGGCCCGTTCGGGCAGGGGTACCTTTACCTTTACCTTTACTTTAAGTAAAGTGTAGGTTGGTAACTAGAATACAGACAGACAACTAGGGGCACTAACTGAAGGCAGGAACGTTTAAACTATATAAACTAAGTTCATAGTAGGTTAAGCTGCATCTTGTATACACACCTGTACACAGAGTCAACAATTCTCAGATTATAAGCAATGTACTTTTACTTTTGTTTTACTGTAAGCACAACTTTGACCCTGAGAGTAACAACCCACAACTATTCCATACTTAAGGAGAGATATCAAACCTCATTTCAGAGCCAGTGTGCCTACATACTAGATACCTCCTTAATGTATGGTTTAAATTGCTCTGCTTTACAGTATTGACAATCGGGGTGCTTATCAGAGGGCTGGAAGAAGGGGGGTTATTTTAGACTTTAATCATCCAGGTTGGAACTGCTACCTTCTTTTTTTTTTACGGCTTCAGGTTATACGCGTTATATGTGCTGTTCTAAAGCTACAACCCTATTGAACAGGCCGTGATTTACTTCAGAGTCAACAGACGCAGAACTCCACTGCTGGGTGGCGCCGTTCTAAACACCCGCGACGGGGGAGTCTCAAACCCCCACGTGCAAGCAAACCCGCGAGAAGCGTCGCGTCTGAATGAAGAGCGCGCGGGGAGCTTGCGTGTAGCGTTCACGCGCACCGTTATTCGGGGCCACGTCCCTGCGAACCCGAAAGTGACGGGCCGGGTGCTTCGAGGCGGGCGAACAGGCGACGGAGGGGGGGCTGCACAGCCCAGCGAAAAGGCGAAGAGCCACCGGAGCCCCTTCGCCCGGCTGCTGACAGAAACGCCCGGCGACCCCGAGGCGCCGCCTCCGCCGGAGCCTCCCCGTTGCTCCAGGCAGAGCCTCGCCTGCCAGGGAAGGCCTGGCTGGAGCCCCTCCGTCGGTGCCCCTCTTCTCCTCCGTCCGGCCCACAGCTACCTGCTGTGCGGGGGGAGTCGGCCCGCGGCTCCAGGGCGCGGCAGCCCTTTCTCTGCACTTACCCCATGGTCCGGGTACCACCTACATCCAAAGCCCCCTGCTCGGCTCCTGCCCGAAGAACCCGGAAACCGGCGCCGCCTCCACCTCCGCCGCAAAACACCGGTGGGCTCCACCCAAGCCCTTCCCTCAGGGCCGATCCTGCCAATCATGGGGCGCAGGCGGTGCCCGCCGACCAATAGAAGCGGGCCGCAGCCGGAAGAAGGGGGTTGGCAAAAACGAGGCTGCTAGCCAATGAGGAACGCGGAAGACTCGAAGCGCGGGTGGGGGGGGCGGAGGCCCTGGCTGCGGAGCAAGGGAGCGAAGCGCGTATATAGATGTATATAAAAAGGGGAGACCTGCGCGCGCCGCTCGGCTTCGGGGTACGCTTGGAAATTTTCACGCTGAGCTTTTACGCCGCCGTCAGAAAGCGCCGTCCGCGCGGACGTCACTAGAGCACAAAGCAATTTGACTGGGGGTTGGGAGGAGGTTATTTGGGGCTGCCAAAGAAGCCTAATTAATAAGAAAAGCGAGGGGGAAGCAGTTTTTCAAGTTACCCAGAACTCTTAATCACTGCTTAGCATCCAGCCTGACAAAGAGAGCGGGATAACTCGAAAGCTCGCTCGCTATTTTGTAACATTTTGGTCGGTCCAAATATAGTGAAGATATTGTCTGGCTGTGGATGCAACAATTTAATCAACACGCTATGTAACAACCAATAAGGCTCTCACTAAACTCTTGTTTTAAGGAAGGAAAGGAAGTGCAGGCTGGGGAGACTCAAAACTGATTTTGCAGACGTAGGGCGGGAGGATGTGATCAACCCTTTTTCTACTGGCCATTTTCACCATCAAAACTGCTGCACCCCCACGTGCTACTATCTCACCTAGGGGAATCCAGACCCTCCAAGTGTCCCTATTTTCCCGGGACATCCGTGATTTTGAGAAGGCGTCCCAGTTTCTGATATGATCCTGGAATGTCCTGTTTTTCCCTAGGACGTCCCTATTTTTAGTGGAGAAATGTTGGAGGGTGTGGAGTTACCCAACCCTTGAGCCGTCTGAAGGCAATCCTACATAGGGAAGTTTTTTTAAAAAAAAATTGTTAATGTTTTAATATGTTTTTATATAAGTTGGAAGCTGCGCAGAGTGGCAGGGGCAACCCAATAAGATGTATGGGGTATAAATAGTAAAATTATTATTATGGAATGGAACACCCCTATTTCCATTGAATAAATGTTGGAGGGTATGGGAGTCTCCCTCTTTTCCTCTCACATGTGAAAGCAGGTTATTTTAATAAGTATTTAATAATGGTCCACAACACAGGGAAAGTGCTAATCACCCTCCTCCCCAAAAGCCACCGCCGGGGTCAACCACTGCAGGCTCCCAGGACGCTGCAGGTTCATTCAGTATTCTATTTGCCTCAAGACAACCTGTAACTTAGGCTGTGTACACACATAGCCTTTGAAACACACAGGAGTCATTTCTTCCACAATTCCCTTTTGTACATAGCAGTTTGCAATTGTACACACCTTATCGTGGCAGCTACTATCAGATGGGTGTGTTTTCAGATTAGTGCACACTGGTGTTATCCACTACTCTACCCTCAAGTACGGTTTCCACAGTGTGTGTGTGTGTGTGTGTGTGTGTGTGCGCTGTATTTTTTGAGAGAGACAGGTGCTGGAACAGCTGTGTTGATTTACAGATATACAGAGGATATATACTGTATACTGGTATACAGAGGCTGCTGTGTTGCTGTACTGCTTCCTATTTCATCCATAGACAAGTTAAACATAGCCCTGCAATGTCAATAGGCCTGCCACAAAAGGAGTTGACCTGAGAAAGCACTCTCTGCATATACATGTGGCCAGCAAGAACTTGAGAAGGGCATTCTGGGCACCAAAAGGATTGTAACTGTTCCAGTAGAATGCACTTTAGATGGACAAATAATATGGGACAAGGGACAGCATGGGGGTGACATCATGTGTACAGCACACCAGTGCATCTCGCACTGCAATGTACATTATCTCGCAGAATGTACATACGCTTAGTAGCAGTGGACTATAGTGCAGGGCTGCCATAAGACGGAGACAACCTAACCCATAATATGGAAATAATAACAATAGGCTGCATTTGCATTTTCAGCAGAACATGTATTTTACATGTTCTAAAACTAAGGAGAATGCCTGTTTTTTAAAACACAAAAGACCTGCAGTTAGCAAGAATCCTGTCTTTTTTCAGCCTCTCATTTGTGGGGTTTCACCTACCGCCCATGCCAATCACACGAAAATCCTAGATTCCCATGTTGTTTCCTATAGGTAGTTCTCGCTTATGCTAAGAGGGGAGGGGTGGCCATGAACTCCAAAGATAGGAATTGTATGGCTGTTTTAAAAGTACGCGCCAAAGAGCATAAATCTGTACAATAGGGGAAACCGGGCGTTGTGTGGAAGCACATTAGGCCCTGCTTGAGCATAATATTTGGATAAAGGCAAAAGAAAACAATGCACAAAGAGCATGCCTCCTCTGCCTATCTTGAATGGATTAGTGCTGGGACAGTGATTCAGTTCATGTTTGACTTACACCAAGTAGGAATATGTGTAAATAAACCAGGCGAAATGGAACAAAAGAACTGTAGAGGCAGGCAGCAGCAGAAACTGTAGCTTTAGGGAATCAGTAATGGCTCTGAGAACACACAGGCAGAACAATGCAAAAGGCTGCAAGGGACTTGTAAAACATTAAAGTGGAGCTTGCTTCCAAATACACCTTTAGGATCATTTATAACCGGTTCCTAGAATACTGTCTGGAAGTGTGTCTCAGTGGCAGTGCTTGAATTACTTTCTTTTTGGAGAGTATTGTTTCACCCTCATCCTTCAAAATTTCTGCTTCTGTGAATTTTGCAATCCAGTGAATATATTAGGGTTGAACATGTATAAACAATGCATGTATTTTTGACAATGACATGCAGGAAAATATGTTATGTTTGGGAAAGTGTTTGCAAAAATGCATCTCATAGGCTAAGCGGGATTTATATTTAATCCCCTTATCTCTGATTCTGTTTCCCAACTTTTTCTCTAATGGTTGCTGTTTCTGGTTTTATTATTTTCACAGTAACAAAAGCTACTGGATTTCCTATCAAGACTTCCTCTCATATCTGGAGACTGGCCAAAAACATCTTTCAGGCCTATATAATATATTTATAGAAATGACCTTTGATCTTGGCTAAGTAAACAAATAAATCTTCTGAATGTGGGTCTATTAATTTATACAAGGGCCAAGCAAGAGATGGGGAATCAGCTAAACATTAGAATATAAAGTGTCAAATGTTTCCCTCTTGCTAAAGAAATACCTGGCTTCATACACTCAGTCCTTGAAATAAAATACAGGACATGCAATGTAATAAACAAGACTTCTGAAACTGAGTGTAATGGGATGTGAATCAGCCATGGGTGACTTGACAACAGTCTAAATTTTAAAGGACTTTAAGTAACAAAATGGGATATCCAATATATTACCCAGCTTGAAGCTGTTGAGTGTCAAAACGATCGTCCTAATCCCACTGAAAAGTAAATCAAAGCTATAAAACACACAGTACAATTCTTTTACTCAGTAGTAAGTCCCACTGGAATCAGTGGAGTTTACCGTCAGATAAATGAATAAAAGAACCAGAGCAATAGCCTGTACATAATAGCAGTGTAACCAGATGAATTCTATAGCAGTAGCTGTGACTCCAAGCACATATTTCATTTCTAACTTCTCAGCAAGCCTAGGTTTTTCTCATGGCTCATAACTAATTCCTGGTAGTATCACAACTATGCTTTTTCATATGGAACATTAAAAAAATATATGTTATAGAGGCTGCTTCACAACCTGCCCCTAGTATTCAATCCAACAGACTAATCCACATACTAATTTATTATGCTTGGTTTTATTATTATTATTATTAGTCATTAAAGCACCATGTGCAACTATGTCAATTTCTACTGAGCAACTTTTAAAAAAAATGTCATTAGGTTTCCAATTTTACTTCAGGGTTGGAAGCTGGAACCTGGGAGGAAGAGTATTCTGTGTATGCTAGATATCAATCAGTTGAAAATAAAGGATGAAATCCAACTTTATTCATACTCAGAGCAGACCCATTTAAATAAATTTGATTTTAGTGGGTTTACTATGAGTATGACAAAGTTACGATATCATCCAAAATTGCCAGTATCTTGGTGCTTTTCCATAGTCATTCATTTACATTGGGGGGGGGGCAGACTTTAGTGTGCTATTGTTAACTCTAGCCTGTTCTTTCTGTTAAAGGATAGGTGGCCAGGCCCCAGTTTAGAGGTCTGATCTTCCCATCCCCAGGCAATTTGTCTGATCCTTTCAACGCCTCACTGATTTGGGGGAATAAACTAAATTAAAGTAGATAGCACTCTGGGATATTGAAACCCAGCTTCCTGGTGGGGATGTAAACTGCCCCCTCCTCAGTCATCAGATTTCTCTTTAGATGAACAGAGGGATAGTGATATCCCACTTTCACAGCTGATCTGCATGGGATTCAGCGCTTCAATGGCTGCCCAAGCTTTGAGGCCAGGTTCAAAGTTCTCATATAATGCCTGATGAACTTGAGTGCAGAATACCTTAAGGAGTGCCCAGGCCATTATACCCCAGGGTAATCACTGATAAAATTTAGAAGAGTGCTATTAGTTGCCCACCTTATTTCAGAAGCCCAAATGATTGAAACTAGAAGTTGGACATTTAGTGATCTCATACTATGGAATAATCTTACACAAGAGATTCGCTAGGCATCCACATTGCTAATTTTCAGACATATCTCAAGGAGCATTTATGCTAACAGGCCTATTAATATAACAACTATTTAGTTGTTTAAGCTTTTTCGGGATCATTTTGATGCTTATTTTGTAATGTCTTTATGATATAGTATGTTTTATTGTACCTACATATTTAGTTGTTCATCACCTTGGTGTTTTATATATGAGGGGGTGGTCAATAAATAAATAAATAAATGGAAATAAATTACCCAATTTGCCTCCCATTGAAATTTTGGGAATGCAGTGCCTCTGCAGGTCAATAGACAGGACTGAAATCACTGAGGAAATTTAACATGAGTATAAAAGATTCATCTTCAGACTATGAACTTAAAAAACTTTGGCGTCTACACAGTGTTGCCAATAATCTAATAGCAAAGTTCTGATGTGACACCTTGAACACTGACTAATTTATTATAGCATATGCTTTCATGGTCTGAAGGTCATTTCAATTGCATGTTGTAAAGCGGCTCTTGCCCCGAATGCATAAACCATCATCAATTTGTTATTCTTTGAGACTCTGTTGCTTTTACTGCATCAGAGAGACTAACATGGCTATACCCTTCTTGAACTTTTATTCTTGTGGGATGTTCCAGTAATACATTTTATGATTCCCCAAGGGCTGTATTTAAACAAATACTTGATTTAGAAAACCAGTAGAAGACAAATTAAAGAGAAAGTAGATATATCTTATCTCTTTTCAGTAATGACCAATAAATATGTACCAGTATCTATCTCAGAACTGAATGCATTTGAAACAAGTCTAAATTTATAGGATTACACAAAGAATACTCTTCCTTGATACATTAATCGGAAAACAAATGTTTTATAGCATTACAATATCCAAAATATTGTAACAAGTTTGGCTCCCATAGACCCTGGCCCTTAGTCATGCTGCTTGAGCTACTGGGAATGATAGTTCAGTGTAATGGTTTTAGGGGGTTGCTCGTGTGTAAGTTGCCACCACTGCTGGTGAGGTTACCTGGTTAACCCTTTCTGACTGAACAGCCTCCAGCATCGTGACTGCCTCAGTCGCTGGCAGAATCCGTCAGTGGGCGTTTCTTAAACCTTTTCCAGCATAAAAGTTGTTTGACGCCAAGTCTCCTCCTACTCTCCCTGCGTGGAAGTCTTCTGCGCAGGGAGGGTGGGGGCAGCGGAGTACCCGTACTCTCTCCGCTGGTCTCCGGCGAAGAGTCTTGGAGATTCCTCTCCGATTCCCCCATCTGCCCCCCTTCTCCACTGGTGTTACGCTGATTTCCTTCCCCAGCAGATGGGCTGCCTCTCTCCCTACTGGGACCCTCTCCTGCATCCCTTTGGAGCCTTCCCTCCGCCTCTAGCTCCGATGGCAGTTCCCTGACATCCAGTAACATCTGGATGCCACGAATTTGGCTACCTGTGATGTGGGGAGCTACCTGGCCAACTATAATTGCAGCACATATATTTGGAATAATAATAAAAAATTAAAAATGGGAGTCAGTCTTACCATACTTGAACTCTTGTGCAAGACCTCACTGTTAAAAAAAGCACAAATGCAAAAGGATACCTCGTGTACGCATCCCCCAAAAGCACAAGCCTCCACTTTGCCCATTTCGGTACTTGATAACTGGCTGGAGAAAGCTCGTAACATTTGTCCTTGTGCCCATGTCCAGAATGAAAAAAAGTTAGTGGAGGGCAACCCAGACACATTCCATTAAGCTCTGTCCACTGGTGTGGACAACAACCAGGAGAAAAGCAATGGATTTCCACAGCTGAAAAAATAGGAATGCGTGGAAACTGACTTGCCAAATGCACACACAGAAACACTGGATCTGAATGACTCCTTTGCAATATACAGTCCATGTTTTGAAGCTTTCTGTATAGAGTTTCCTGGCAGAGAACTCAGAATTTGAGCATGTCTATATGCAGCACAGAGCTTAAATTGCCTTTGGATCTTTCTCACCTGATTGATTTAAATGCAGAAGAGAATGTAGAGAAAGGAATTTGTTAAGCAAATAAGCATTGTGGCCTGTATAGATTTTACATTTGCACTGCATATCTATTGAAGGAATGACAGGCTTTGGGTTGTATCCAATGATTTTTATAGGTCATGCTTGAAGTCCTCTTCACTGTGCTCTTTAGCAACAATGTTTTCCTCTTCTCCCACACCCACCCATTTGTTCTACAGTACAGTGGTACCTTGGGTTACATACGCTTCAGGTTACATACGCTTCAGGTTACAAACTCCACTAACCCAGAAATAGTACCTTGGGTTAAGAACTTTGCTTCAGGATGAGAACAGAAATTGTGCAGCGCGGCGGAAGCAGGAGGCCCCATTAGCTAAAGTGGTGTTTCAGGTTAAGAACAGTTTCAGCTTAAGAACGGACCTCCGGAACGAATTAAGTACTTAACCCGAGGTACCACTGTACTGTATTCAGTATCCAGCTCAAGGAACTGTTCTGTGAAACCTGAAAAAGTTGGTGGAAGGAGTGCAGCAATAAATGCAAACAAATATTAAAAAAAACCACTCCCAACACGGACACATAATTTCTGTCCAATACATTTTACTACAAAAACAGAGGGAAATGGCCAATTTTTCTACTGCACCATAAATAACAAACCATGCGGCATGCGGCAAGGCTACAAAACTATTCACAATTGCCTATAAGTCAGCTCCATTGAACTCAGGGGTTCTGACTGCATGGTCCAACTTATGAAATATACAGAGCTTTAAGAAAAGATCTTCAGCCAGCTGAAATACAACCTTTAGCTTTTAGTTAGAAATGCAGACAAATCTTGCAAAGGAGAGTTACAATTTTAACTGCAAGAGTGAAAGAAGACCCCATCAAAGAAACAGAAAGAAGTATCCAGTCTCTGCTTAATTCTTTCCCCCCTTCTCTGACTTCCTCTATGCTGATTTCTACACACATCAAAACTTGAAATCCTCCTCATCAGTTTCGAGAACAAGGTGGGTCCTTCAATTACCCTGATGTTCCAGCAGATGCCATCACCAGCCCTGCTCTCAGAAAAGTCCAGAGCTGCACTGGTCCATAATTGCCCTCCACTACTCTGTAGGTCTTAATTATTACAATTCCATGGAATACATTCTGTATATGGGGGGGGGAATCATGCTACAACAATTCCTTATACATGTTTGTTCAAGAGTTCAATACATAAGGGACATAACCGGTTTGAGGTGGATTAATATTCATTTATTACTCTACCTGTTCTGAAATACTAAGAAAACACAGGTGCTCTCATGACGTTTGTCATAGTCTAGCAATCCAGACAATGTTCCTTTTGAAAATAGCTCTCCTGATAAATTTTGGGTGGTGTATCTGAAAGCACAAGGGACTAATTCACCAGTGATAGGTCTCATAGGCATTGCTGTCTTCAGATCAGATTGAAGTAGAGGTGATAAGGGTGCTGTAATGAAAGAACTAAAAAAGGGGGGAAACCTGTTTCTATCTATATCTTTCCTCTCTCTCTCTCGAGGATAGGAATGAGCCAGAGGTGGAAAAATCGATAGAAAATAATAGCTTTTAGGATGTTGTTGTTCTGTGTATGTAGCATCCTAGAGACTAAATGGGCTTTTGTGGATATCCAGGCAATTTCCCTGACCCCAATGGAGCTGTCATCACCCTAATGTAATTTAAAGCAAACTTTTAATCAAGAAGGGCAGAGTAGGCTATGGGTGCTTCTGCACAGCTAAAATTAATGGACCTTGGGTGAGAAGATTTTACAGATTTAAAGCAGGGGTCACAGTCCTATAACCTGCTTCAACCATCAGGAATGATCAGCACAGGAAGAAGCACATCATTGCATGTGCACTGCTGTCTTTGGCTAAATAAACCATGCCTTCATAGTCCAGGAGTAGCCAACATGGTGCCTTCCAAATGTTTCAGGATTAAAACTAGCCAACATGGCCAATGGTCAATGATTCAATGATCAGAGATTATCCAACAATACCCAGAGGGCAGCACAATGACTACCTCTGTTGTCACCTCGCATAACAGGGTGATGACAACCCATGGTTTACCATTTTTTAGGCCACAGGACATACACTGGGCAAATTTTACCTAAGGTATGTACGACCCAAGCTATATTAGCAGGATCTCTTCCCTCCTAGCTGTACATCTCCCCTTCTATAGATGTCTGGCCCTTGCAAAGTGTTTAGGGAGGGACTCTTTCTACATCTCATCATGACTTATGGTATACTAATAAGATGTTAAAGCCTATGCTGTTTTCTATCAACCTGGCAAAAGACCCCCAACAGCAGAGCAAAACACCATCTATGGTGAATCCGATTTAATTGTTTTGGGTGGGTTGTTCCTTTATTACATATTCAACCCTATAGTGCTTTTCTTGGGCTTGCCTGCCACAAAGACTAAACTGAGTAGCTGCTTGATCTCTTGACTGAGCCAATGTGATCAAAGTGCAAAAGCCGAATAAATTCTTCTGAATGACAGCAATAGCACTGCTAAACAGTAACCTGCTGTGAAGTATTATGGTAGGGAAGATCCAAGGATGGAACTTGGATATTGATGTGTATCCTTTCAAGTAATTCAGCCAAGATTGTCAGCATCTTGTAAATGACCTGTCCTACAGCTAATTTTACAAATAGGTCAGATTCCTGGGGATAAAGCATTTTTTCCTGATATTTTTCTGGTGAGCCATGTGTTTTGATTTAGTTTTGCATTCTCATGACATGATTTGTTTGTGTTGAATAATTCAGATGTAAGCTGCTTTGACTCAAGAAACAGTATTTTTAAATGAGCATCTTGATTCATCCAAGAGGTATGCACAGATCTTCCATTCACTGTAATACCCAGTGGCTCACATCTTCACCTGCATACATGGCCTGGAAGAGGCGGGGGAGAGATAAACAGGGCTCTGTTGAGGTTTATGGTGATCCATCTCCATATGGCTACTATTGTCTAACATGTTTAGTAATTTGAAACCATTCTTAGATATGGAGGTGTGGGGGGATAAACCAATAAACCCCACACCAAAGCAAAACAAAAATTATAACTCATTCTAACTCAAGTTTAAAATCTCCCAGTGAAACCAGTAGGATTTAAATTGCTGGAATATGCTAATTGTTTTGAACTAAACTCTCTCTCTCTCTCTCTCTCTCTCTCTCTCTCTGTGTGTGTGTGTGTGTAGATATACAATGGCAATAACACAGTGACGGAGAACATTTTTCAGCTTGGGGGCACATTCCCTTGCAGGTAACCTTCCTGGGGCCATATGCAGTGGTTGGAAGGGCCAACACAAAGTGCATAGAGCCACCACACACACCTATTCACACATACCCATTCATATGGGAGTTTACTATAGATCCCCAAGCCAAACGGAGGACATAGATGATGCCTTCCTGGAACAGATGGCCAAGCATGCAAAAGGAAGGGAGATCATAGTAATGGGGGACTTCAATCACCCGGATATTTGTTGGATGTCAAACTCAGCCAAGAGCATAAGATCAAACAGATTCCTCACTGGCCTTGCAGACAACTTCATTGTCCAGAAAGTGGGAGAAGCAACAAGAGGAACAGCCATTTTAGATCTGGTCCTAACCAATGTTGATGACCTGATTAGTGGGGTAGAAGTGGAAGGATCATTAGGCGCGAGTGATCATGCTCTTCTGAAGTTTACTATAGAGCAGAAAGGAGCAGCCAGGCATACTAGGACTCAATTTCTTGACTTTAAGAAAGCCGACTTCATAAAACTTAGGGAAGTGCTGGGTGAGATCCCATGGACAACAATACTAAAAGGAAAGGGAGTTCATGATGGCTGGGAGTTTGTTAAGAGGGAGATAGTAAAAGCACAACGTCAGGCAATACCAATGAGACGGAAACATGGAAGGTGCCTAAAGAAGCCAGGGTGGCTATCTAAAGAACTTTTAACTGAGTTAAGATTTAAAAAGGATGTGTACAAAAAATGGAAAAGGGGGGAAACCACCAAAGAGGAATTCAAACAAATAGCCAGCACGTGTAGACACAAAGTCAGAAAAGCTAAAGCACAGAATGAACTCAGGCTTGCTAGAGAGGTTAAAAGCAACAAAAAAGGCTTTTATGGGTATGTTCGTAGCAAAAGGAAGAACAAAGAAACAGTGGGGTCACTCAGAGGAGAAGATGGTGAAATGCAAACAGGGGACACAGAAAGGGCTGCACTCCTCAATGCCTTCTTTGCCTCAGTCTTCTCCGATAAAGAAAACAATGCCCGACCTGAAGAATTTGGAGCAAATGATTCAGCAGAGGAAACACAGCCCAGAATAACTAAGGAGATAGTACAAGAATACTTGGCTAGTTTAGATGTATTCACGTCTCCGGGGCCAGATGAACTGCATCCAAGAGTATTAAAAGAACTGGCAGATGTGATCTCAGAACCACTGGCAGTAATCTTTGAGAATTCCTGGAGAACAGGCAAAGTCCCGGCAGACTGGAGGAGGGCAAATGTTGTCCCTATTTTCAAAAAGGGGAAAAGAGAGGACCCAAATAATTACCGCCCAGTCAGTCTGACATCAATACCAGGGAAGATTCTGGAGCAGATCATTAAGCAAACAGTCTGTGAGCACCTAGAAAGGAATGCTGTGTTCACCAATAGTCAGCATGGATTTCTGAAAAATAAGTCATGTCAGACTAACCTGATCTTGTTTTTTGACAGAATTACAAGCCTGGTAGATGAAGGGAACGCAGTGGATGTAGCCTACCTTGATTTCAGCAAGGCATTTGACAAGGTGCCCCATGATATTCTTGTAAAGAAGCTGGTAAAATGCGGTCTTGACTGTGCTACCACTCAGTGGATTTGTAATTGGCTGACTGACCGAACCCAAAGGGTGCTCATCAATGGTTCCTCTTCATCCTGGAGAAGAGTGACTAGTGGGGTGCCACAGGGTTCTGTCTTGGCCCCGGTCTTATTCAACAGCTTTATTAACGACTTGGATGATGGACTCAAGGGCATCCTGATCAAATTTGCAGATGACACCAAACTGGGAGGGGTGGCTAACACCCCAGAGGACAGGATCACACTTCAAAACGACCTTGACAGATTAGAGAACTGGGCAAAAACAAACAAGATGAATCTTAACAGGGAGAAATGTAAAGTATTGCACTTGGGCAAAAAAAATGAGAGGCACAAATACAAGATGGGTGACACCTGGCTTGAGAGCAGTACATGTGAAAAGGAGTCTTGGTTGACCACAAACTTGACATGAGCCAACAGTGTGACGCGGCAGCTAAAAAAGCCAATGCAATTCTGGGCTGCATCAATAGGAGTATAGTATCTAGATCAAGGGAAGTAATAGTGCCACTGTATTCTGCTCTGGTCAGACCTCACCTGGAGTACTGTGTCCAGTTCTGGGCACCACAGTTCAAGAAGGACACTGACAAACTGGAACGTGTCCAGAGGAGGGCAACCAAAATGGTCAAAGGCCTGGAAACGATGCCTTATGAGGAACGGTTAAGGGAGCTGGGCATGTTTAGCCTGGAGAAGAGGAGGTTAAGGGGTGATATGAAAGCCATGTTCAAATATAGAAAAGGATGTCATATAGAGGAGGGAGAAAAGTTGTTTTCTGCTGCTCCAGAGAAGCGGACACGGAGCAATGGATCCAAACTACAAGAAAGAAGATTCCACCTAAACATTAGGAAGAACTTCCTGACAGTAAGAGCTGTTTGACAGTGGAATTTGCTGCCAAGGAGTGTGGTGGAGTCTCCTACTTTGGAGGTCTTTAAGCAGAGGCTTGACAACCATATGTCAGGAGTGCTCTGATGGTGTCTCCTGCTTGGCAGGGGGTTGGACTTGATGGCCCTTGTGGTCTATTCCAACTCTATGATTCTATGATATATATCTACACACAACACTGACACATGTCCATTCTCACACATCCCACCCACCCACTGAAAACTGGGTTGGTCATCATCACTCTCACCTAACACACAAATAATTTGTTCGTCCTTCTCTTCATCAACTTGTGTGTCTTTTCAGCGGCAAATAAGATCATTTCCTTGTCAGTTGGGTATTGATATTCCTCATTCAAGTTAATTACCATTGCCTAGATTTTACATGCGGCCAAAGTGGAGCCAAGAACTAAACACTAGCATATGCTAAATTGGAGAAAATGGACTAAAACCTGAAAGGAAGTGATGTACTTTACCAATACACAGGTAGTTCCTTAAAGAGAAAGAATCATTGAGAAGGAAGAACAGGTTGACTTTCTGTCACTCCCCACTGGTTCAGGTAACTTATTGGAAGCATCATCCCTTTACCCCCAAAAACTTTATAGATGCCCTAAAAACGCCTAAAGCTCAGCATCTGACTGTTTTTTTCCTTGTTATGAGAATGACCACTGTAAAGCAGGCAGCTGTACATTGAGTAAAACACCCCATTTTCCCTGTCCATGGGACAGCACTGAGGGCTATGCTTGGTTTTGTCCTTTTTGTGTGTGTGTCTTTTTACTGCCCAGTATGGTCAAGGTGCTATTACGTTAATAGTTGTTGTCACAAGTACATTGCTTTTATGTTCTCCGCATTAATATAATGAAGTCTTGTCACACCTCTTTTGTCATTTGCAATCAGCAAAGTCTTTGAAGGTTAACATCTCCTTTATCCTGTTTCTCAGAACAAAGGCTTCCTCTACATTCCTCTGCTTAAATATAATCAGAAGGAATACAGAGGACATTACTGTTACATCCGCTTCTGAACCACAGCAATGCTAGAGAAACCTCATTTTGAGTTGCAGTATAGAACGGCGTGTTGACAGAAATGTAGCCTTGGTACCCGGCCAGAAATTGTTGTCACCATCCACGCTATTCATCCCATAAAAAATGGGAAGGAAGAGATCTTATCTGTGAAGCTGTATTATGCTTCAGAAATGACCAGGAGCTAGAAGAAGAAGAAGAAGAAGAAGAAGAAGAAGAAGAAGAAGAAGAAGAAGAGGAGGAGGAGGAGGAGGAGGAAGAAGCTACTCAGAGCAAGTTCAGAAATCAGTCCCTGCAGATCTCTCATTTTGTTGTCCCCTCAAATTGTGTACTAAACACATAATCAACATTGGTGAGCACCATTGTGGACCCCCAAATATGACTTTTAGAGAATATTTGAAGTATCAGAGCAAAACGTATTTGGCTCTAGAGTATTAACTTCTGAAGCCGATGTCTTAAATTCCTTGCCAAATATAGCCTTCTATACTAAGAAGTAATCTTACACCAGCGTTCCCTAATGAACACTGAGTTAGGGAAATGAATTTACAACAGCATCTTATGATAAAATGGATAGGCAACTGGCATGGCTTTTGTGTTCATTTTTGAGCCAAATTATGTGATTTTAAATCAGAGATGAAAGACTTCTGCCCACCCCAGCTGGATTACATCTCCTGCCATCCCTGACCACTGGCCAGGCTGGCTCGAGGTGATGTGAGTTGAGGGCCCAACATCTGGAGGGTTTCAGAGTCTCCATTCCTGTGTTAAATGCACCTTTGCAAATCCAGTCAGTTGCAGAGTAGGCTGGTAATTATTGGACTGCAGCAGTTGTGGAGGGGGAAACTAACCTGTTCGCTCCATGTTGCAGTCCTGAGGGAAATTCCTGTGCAGGAGCTATTTGCTTTTTGGGGAAATCCTCATGTCAATGGGAATACCAGCTTCCCAAGAATAAGCAGTATGTTCCTTTGCCTCCTCTGTTTCAGGACTATTTCAAAGGGGGGAAAGTAAATTGTATGTATTTATTTATATTCCATATTTTCCCCAGGCAAGTACTAAAGGCAGATACAGCTAAAAAACCCTAAAAACAGAGTAGGTTAACTTTTTAATGACAACACTAATAGAACAAAAACAATATAAACAGCTCTATCTAAAAATACAAATTATAACAAAAGATGAAAACTATCATAGCACTAGTACTTTCCAGTCAGTTCCTAAAGTCCTATTGTAATAGAAAGGTCTTTATTGGCTGGTGGATGGACAACAAGGAGAGAGCCAGCCTAACTTCTCTAGGAGAGGAGTTCCAAAACCTGGGAGCTGCTTTTCTCCAATTCAATTCTTTCTGATTTTCAAAATTCTGGAAACTCAAATTTAAATTCAGTGTTCATCAAAAATTGAACCTTCCTAGATATACACAGAAAGATTTCCACAAAGCATTTGGATACTTACAAAATGAGAATTTTCTAATTGTAAAACTTGGCAGTTTAATGCCAGTTTTCTGAATGCAAACAAAATTGTATATAATCATGCAATGGAATAAATTATTTGAAACAGCATTGTGGGCTGCTGTCTATTTGGCAACATTTATTGCTATCCAGTTTTGTAGGGGATTGTCAGGGTTTTTTTTTTTGCCTGTGTGACCCTATTCCGAAGCTGGAAGTTTCCCATGACCCTTTCCAATAACAAAGCTTGTTGTATTATTCAAAAGCAAAGGGATCACTTTAAGGACATGTTTTCTTGCATCTTTTGGGTGGCCTGCAGTAAGCACAACCACCAGTCTTATCTCATGCCAAAGCCTGGACTAGTTAAGCAGCCTTGTTTATATGACCAGTCATGTGTTTCTGTATCTAATTCATGCCAGCATGCACTCTTGGCTAAATATACTTCCAGAGAGAAAGAGGAATAAATGTACAGAAACATTCGAGAGGAGAAGCAACACACCACCTCGTACATATTGTTTTGGACTTTACTTGACTTTATCCAAGTTCTTTTCACTTCAGGGTCTTATATACCACATGTTGGAGGCAGTATTTCTCTGAATTTTGCTGTGAGTTGCAGATGAGCAGTGTGCCTTTGTACTGATGTCCAGCTAGCAAGCTTCCCATAGGGATCTGGCTGTCCACTCTGGGAACAGATTGCTGGACTAGATGAGCCTTTGGTCTGATCTAGCTCCTCTTACATTCACTTTTGCTTTAGTCATGTTTATTAAGTGCTATTAATATGTTTAGGCTGTTGTGTTTGGGACTCATCATTTGGATTTGCGGTTTCTCTCTCCGTGACAGAAAAGAGGGAAATAAATAGCTCATTAAGGTAACTACTGAAACTGCAGCAATACCTGTGGGAGACCTGGAGTCGAGCTGGGTTTTATCAGACTTCTAGACTTGTATTCTCAGCTGGTTTCCTAGTCAGCAATCAAGGACTCACAAAAATGATAATTGCCAGCCATCACCTCTTCTAAAAGGCATTTAACAATTTTCTGTTTACTCAATAGCCCTTTAGGGATGCCTCAGTTTCTCACATCAAACAAAACTACCTGTTTGCCGGTATTATATTGAACAACCAATAACTTAAGTGAAAGTAGGCCCACAGGGTATAAATCCAGATTTCCCAGTGCCTCTCCAAAACAATGAAGAAAAGGGGAGAAAGAGACCGGGATTGCGGTTCCCCATGCCTTTTCAGTAATCTATACCAGAGATGACATGCCTGCCAGCATTTCTGTGGTGAAAATAGGGACATCTTCTATTATTATTATTATTATTATTATTATTATTATTATTATTATTATTATTACAATATTATCATTCTGGGCAAGTTCCAAATTATATAAAAACAAAATAAAACATTAAAAAAACTTCCCTATACAGGGCTGTCTTCAGATGTCTTCTAAAGGTTGTATATGTAGTTGCTTATCTCCTTGGCTCAGGGGTCACATAACTCCAACATTTCTCCAATGAAAATAGGGACGTCGTAAGGAAAAATGGAACATTCTGGGATCAAAATAAAAAACAGGGATAGCTTCTGTAAATCTGGGACTGTCTCTGGAAAATAGGCACACTTGGAAGGTCTGGGATGGTGAACTTCAGGACTGTGAGCCAAATGTAGCCTAGAGACTTTCCCCCAGGCCACACACTGCCCCCTCCATCCGCTCTCCCTAGTCTGTATCCGTCACTGGCTCTGTTTTGCAGCTTCCTCAAATGTTTTTGCCTGGTAGGAGGAATATGTCCTTGAACTCTGATAATGCTTCTTGTCTTCCTGGATGGTGGATAGAGAGGGCTGTGTGAGTATGGGTAGAGACTATAAGGGTAAAATTCACATTTGTTGCTCTGTGCTCTTTTGTTTCCCACCCCCATCACCACTGACAAGTGGCCGGCAGAAGGTTGCCCTGAATGTCCCTCAGGCTGAAAAAGGTTTTAGATCCCTGATCCAAACCCATAAGGCTTAGCCAGCAAAAGTTCACCTACCTGGCAAAAATACTGATTAGCATCTAAATTGGAGAATTCCAGGAGGGAAGATTCTTTATTACCTAAGAGAGTTAAACAGAGCAATTACCGGTAAGCTTTGCTGATTTCAAAATGTCAGGTTCTCTCTGTAAAAT
This sequence comes from Podarcis vaucheri, assembly GCF_965113315.1. Classification (NCBI taxonomy): domain Eukaryota; kingdom Metazoa; phylum Chordata; class Lepidosauria; order Squamata; family Lacertidae; genus Podarcis; species Podarcis vaucheri. The sequence goes on along the minus strand of NC_138767.1, from coordinate 30,178,144 downwards.
GGCAGCAGCTATATCAAGTCAAATCAGGACCACTGTAAAAGTATGAACACTAAAATATTATGAATCACAATATGCAATATTGCAGTGTACAAATCACAACGTACAACGTACAAATCACACACCGAACAGCTAACTGATCTTCTACAACCCAATGTTAATTAGATATAAAAATGCACCTTACAAGGTACACTTGAAATAACCATGAATCATTACAAAATAAAGAAAGGATAATCAACATTTAAAAAGTTGTTGAACTTTGTATTTCCTTGAAAACCTTGGCTACATACCGTATTTTTCCATGTATAACACCCCCCCCCCATGTATAAGACGACCACTATTTTTGGGGACTCCAAATTAAGAAAATGGGGGGAGATTGCCCACAGTTGTTGAGCTTTTTTTGGGGGGGTGTTGCCCACCTAATTGCCACATAGGCAGCAAATCAACAGCAGGCCTTGCCATAGCCACTAATCACTCAGCCGATCGCCGCTGACAATCTCCTGTCATGGCTGCAACCAATTGCCCATCCCCCCCCTGCACTATCTATGTATAAGACCACCCCCAATTTTTAATATTATTTTTAAATAAAAAAACATTGTCTTATACATGGAAAACTACGGTATATTTCCCCTCTCAAATATGAGATCAGCATTATGACCCACAGCTAAGCGGTCAAAATGGGAAATGGATTTCTGAATTGTGGGAGTTTGCATTTCGAACAGACCATTTCCGCATTTGCTACTATTGCTCATCTCATCACAGTTGACAAGATCTGCTTACTTCTGTGCAGAGAGGAGTATTTACTTACACTATAACAACAAAACCCAACTTCCATTCAAATGGTTCTCTTCAGCTCATGCCTCTGACACCATTCAGTGTCAGATCTATCTCTTTATTTATCTACACCCCCACAACGCTATACCATAAATATATACATCGTTTACAACCATGTCTCTATATTTAAAAAAACCACAATAAAATTTTAAATCAAAGACGATCAACTAACCATTATGGAAATTTGTTTTCTTAATTGTCTATGTAAGACTGGTGGCATAAGCTGATGTGTGGGGACTCGTGCACCATGTGGGATCAAGGCATGGAGGGTCAGGGGCGTCTTGCCCATAGAGGAAAGTGGCGTGGGGTTCCAGGGCGCCAAGTTCTGGAGGGTGCCAGGGAAGAGGCGGAAGCTGGATGCAGCGTCTCCCGGCATCAGCTCACCGCCCTTGCCCACCTTGCTGAAGCAGCTTCGCGCCCAGAGCCTCCGCCTCTTCCCCACTGGAGGAGCCGCCCTCCAGCTGCTGTCCGCCTCCTCCAGCCCCGCAAAGCTGTGGGCAGTGCTGTAAAAAGGTCAGCAACTCTGGGAAATGGGGAGGGCAGGGCGCCGGAGGGGTCTTTGCACCACAGCGCCGGATATACTTAAGACGGCCCTGTGAAGGATGAAGAGCACCCTACACATTCACATGCTCCCACCCTGGGCGCCGGCAAACAGCGCTACGCCACTGACTATTGGCAACTTGGTACATTGCAAAGTCTCTTTAGAATCATTCTATTTTAGAGATGGAAAGTGTTAATAAAAGATTTTTACCAAGACTAACAGCAGCACACCGGGTGATTTTCATCAGGATTCCAGCTGGGGAGGGAAGTGTGAAACCTCTCTTCCCTATGCACTGCAGTCCTGATGAAATCACTCCCTACTTTGGCACAAGTTATTAAGTAAACTAATGTGCATTCTGATTTAGTTTGAAACTCACTTTATTTAAGAAGAAATGAGAGCAAGGAAGCAAAACTTAAAGGAAAATTGCAGCTAAGTTATATGCACATAATTGCAATGGGAGGGGGATGCATCCTGATGTGCAATTAGCAAATACATTAAACTAAAGCACTTTCTTCATTTCATTAAAGAATCTTAGAATACGATTTTACCAATATATATATATTTTAAACTTCAGCGCTTGGTAAACCAATAATAATTGCTCAGCGACTTTGCCACAAATGATTATTCTTGTCTGAATTATATACTGGGAACTTGGAAAGCATGGCAATTCTATTGCCACAGACAGTAGTTCTAATTCTATATGGTAGAATCAATATTCGTAATGATGAATTCTGTTAAAGCTACATAGAATCTCCCCTGCGCTGTCATATTATCAATAAGTGTCCAGATCTCATCCAGTTTTGATCTGTATGGTGCTGCAGGACAAAATTGCCCTGTCTCAGTCTTGTCTGATATTGTGGTGCACAGTTAGCTATTACAGTTAGAGAAAATTATGGCTACCACTGAACTTGGTATTAAAAACCAATATCTGACTATAAGATCAATATAGTTGAACAGTTTTCACTGAATATAACAGTCATTAAAAACGCACTTTACTGTTCAGAACAAACATTACCAAATGGAACTAAAAATGCCTAGTTAAATAAATGTCTTTAGCTGATGTCTGAATCCCCCCAAAAAGTGTAGGTTCAAATCTAAAGTTCTGTTCTGATGTAAATAATTTAACTGAATTAATCCACCTTGGTAGGATATTGCCCTGAAAGGTAGAACACAATCTATTAATAAATAAGATAATGTGTAATTTCTAGCTGACCTAGTTTTTATTTAACAAGATTTTATACACAGCTTGATTGTAACAAAACCTCTAAATGGTTTACAAGAAATATTAATATTTTGTACTATAGTAGGTGCCACACATTTTTAATCTTATGAAAATATTAAAATAATGATCCAAACACCTCTGTTTAAAGTCTTTCCATAGATATTTCACAAGACAGTGAATTAGTTCTTCCATGAAATTAAATGTAGCCTGAAATTCTCAACTAAGGATAGTGGCATTTACTGCCACAGTGATTTTACTTTAAAAAATATTAAAAGTAAACTTCAGGCATTGGTTATAAGCCATACTGACAGTCTCCGCTTTATGGGGGAGGAACCCCACATCACTGCAAGATTTTCGCTTCCACATTAGTTAGCTAAAAATATTATCAAAAGTAGAACTATTTCTCATATACAAGGTGTGCCATTTATGCCAAGAAGCAAAATGAAGTTCATGTATATTTCATTCTAAATCCCAATTTTGAAATTTAAGTCTGAAATTAACATGAACTTTGTTGTCAGAAGAGCTGTGTATCTAATTCTGACAGAGATTATCCCATTTTGCCGCATCCCCATTGCCTGCAGAATCCTTTTGTGCAATCCAAATCGAATGCTACAGTTATTAGTAAGGAAAACATGCTACTTAAACAGGGTAGTTGCTTTTGACATTCAGTGTCGCAAATCCCTTCTTGTTATTCCGTTTTTTTATTTCTTTTGGAAGAGATTTGTTCACTGGAAAAGAGGTGGAGTGTACTGATGTCCCTCTGTGTTTCCTGCAACATGAGGGAGAAGATTTTAAATTAGCTATTCTTAATGAGGACAAGCGCAGCCTGAGAGCTGAAAGAGGCTTCTGGGATGTATTTATCTAATTCTTAGTTATGAGTTTGTTTCTTTTTAACAGCCATCTTCTACCTTCTGTATTTTCCGTCCTCTGAAAGTGCAGCCCAAATATACCATTATCATGTTTCACTTTGCTTTACCAAACTAAGACGCCTGTTGACCCACTTGAGTCATCCTTAGGTCTCTTTTTGCATGCCGAGATGGAGAGCATAGCTGTCAACTTTTCCCTTTTCTTGCGAGGAATCCTATTCGGAATAAGGGAATGTCCCTTTAAAAAAGGGAAAAGTTGACAGCTAAGATGGAGAGTAGCACCATCCCTTTCAGCTCTGATCCTGTGCTGCCAATTATTGATAATAATAACCTTCCAGATATACGTCTCAAAGTGATATACACAATATAATGAAAATACCTAAAAGCAGTTGCACCACAGAATATAACAACAGATAATTTTAAAAACAATACAAAATAGACACTGAGAACAAAGACCTGGGCAGATGATCAACACCCATACATTTGAAGCATCTTCAGTATACATTTAAAGCACATGACTCCCCCCCCCCATACAGTGGTACCTCGGGTTAAGTACTTAATTCATTCCGGAGGTCCGTTCTTAACCTGAAACTGTTCTTAACCTGAAGCACCACTTTAGCCAATGGGGCCTGCTGCTGCTGCCGCGCCACAGGAGCATGATTTCTCTTCTCATCCTGAAGCAAAGTTCTTAACCTGAAACACTATTTCTGGGTTAGCGGAGTCTGTAACCTGAAGCATATGTAACCTGAAGCATATGTAACCTGAGGTACCACTGTATCTTGGGAACTGTAGTTTCCTCCTCACAGAGCTACAGTTCCCAGAACCCTTAAACTCCTGATCCCAGAATTCCATGGGGTAAGCCCTGTGCTCTAAATGTGTTGTGAATAGTGGGTATCTGTCATTTCTCAACAGGAATGCTGTCCCACAGACCAGTGGCAGTCACACAAAAATTCTGAGTTACTTTCATATCTCTAGAAACACTTCCACAGACTGCAGTGGCCTACTGGCTATATAAGGGATACAGCAGTCTCTCAAGTCACTTGACCACAATATCTGGTATTTGCACATTTGTCCAGCATGAGAAAGGACCCTGTGATTCTAGAGTTTGTACCCGTGATTGGGTGGTAGGGTTCCTAATGAAACTTGGGTTCACCTTGTGTGGAGGAACCTTATATAAGTATAATATTCTCTGCCTCTAGATCCCAGTATTTTCTGCTCTTAGGTCAACACCCAGCAGAGACAGGAAGTCTCATAAGCGGTTTCCTTTCGTTTAAGAACAGCACCTGGAGACATATCTGCCTTTCAGCAAAACTAGGCAGCTCACATAACCTCCCACATCTTCCAAAACATACACCGAGATGGAACAAATGATAATTCAGAGGGACTAAACTACACCAGGTGAGTTATCAGGGGAGGTGGAACTGCATGGTTCCATTACAGACTCCTTAACATACATGCAGGACACCACAACATGTACTTTGGTACAAACATGCTTGGAAGATTATGAGGGAGCTGTTCGCCCTGGTCTTGCACTGTCTTTGCAAAGGCTTCAATTTCAGGTGTGGGCACCTCCATTTCTTTCATGCCTTCTTTGCACGAGCCCAAGAATCAGTTACTTTGGTAGGTAGGACTACAAACTATTATTTGTTTATTATTACTTTGATATCTTGCCTTTCCTCCAAGGAGTTCAAGGTGGCACACGTGTTCCTCCATTTTATTACCATAGAAACCCTGTGAGGTATATTAGGCTGAGACAGTGACTGACCCAAGGTCACCTAGTGATTTTCATGGGTAATTGCGGATTTGAACACTGGTCTCTCAAGCCCTGTTCCAATAGTCTCACCACCACACCGGCTCTCAAACTGTTGCATTTTTGTTTTTAAACTGTGCTTCCAGTTGTGGCTGAGACCCAGGGCAGCAGAAATAAAACAGTTCTGAAGAAGGTGTAATGGTCAGTCATCTTATGAATACAATAAAAGACACTGTTCTTGTTTTTCTTTTTTAAAAAACTGATACAAGAGGAGTACTACTTAATAAACAAGCAGCTGTGCTTTTATTGCCGAGTTATTTCTCGGTGCATTTGAAGAGCAGCAGGTGGAATACTTGGCCATACACTTCAAAAGAAAGCCTGAGTTTCTGTGATAAAAACCTGCCTCATATCCTAAGCAGTTTCCCTAAAATGCATTAATAGTTTAGGTCATACCTTGCATGCTCAGTTTAAGTTAATAGGATGTCTAAAATAATCTGTGAACATTACGATGACGGTGTAATAGATTTAACCATGTTTAACAGATGTCCAATTTTGTGAAGATGAAATGCAGCACATCGGCCTTTAGAACGGACAACACTGGCAATTTTCAGCTATAAATCTAAAAAGTTGCTGTTTTTTAAAAAATGCTGTCAGAGTTTAACTATGTAATGTCCTAACTCCTGGAAAATGCTCAAGCATATAATAGTTTAATGAAAATGCACAGCCCACTATTTTCTTGTATGCTTCTTCCCACAACAAGTCTAAGTGCTTAAATTAATGCAACATCCATAGCCAGTAGAAATAAGAGTCAAAGTGATAATGGCCCCAGGCCCGCATTTTAGGGTGTTCTTATAACCAGAGGAAGGGGAAGCAAGCAAATTAATAAAAGCCACACATTTGAGCACATTAATTTGGGGAAAGTGGGTACAAGTGCTCCTCTTGGTGCAGATGGGGTTGGAAGGAAATGCAGTTGTTGGCTTATAACCCTCCAAAGTAGTTATAACAGTGATAGAATGCTGCTAATGTAAGAATTCCTGTCTGGAACGTGTCAGCCTGTAGGGGCCAGGTGTTCTGGCAAGTGTAGCACAAGTAAGGTCCAAAGCATGAGAGAGTTCCCTCCCAGTAGTAGGATGAAGTATACCTGAAGGAGTGTCTCCACCCCCATCATTCTGCCCAGATGCTGAGATCCAGTGCCAAGGGCCTTCTGGCAGTTCCCTCACTGTGAGAAGTTCCCTCACTGCAGAGGGCCTTCTTGGTAGTGGCACCTGCACTGTGGAACGCCCTCCCATCAGATGTCAAAGAGATAAACAACTAAAGTGGTACCTCTGGTTACATACTTAATTCGTTCCAGAGGTCCGTTCTTAACCTGAAACTGTTCTTAACCTGAAGCACTACTTTAGCTTATGGGGCCTCCTGCTGCTGCCGCACCGCCGGAGCACGATTTCTGTTCTCATCCTGAAGCAAAGTTCTTAACCCAAGGTATATTTCTGGGTTAGCGGAGTCTGTAACCTGAAGTGTATGTAACCTGAAGCTTATGTAACCCGAGGTACCACTGTACCTGACATTTAGAAGTCATCTGAAGGCAGCTCTGTTCAGGGAAGTTTTTAATGTGTGACATTTTAATGTATTTTGAATCTTTGTTGGAAGCCGCCCAGAGTGCCTGGGGAAACCCAGCCAGATGGGAAGGATACAAATAAATTATTATTATTATTATTATTATTATTATTATTATTATGCTGATTTCTTGCCTTAAAGTACTCTCATCTCACTTTAAAGAGTCATGGCTTGCCCCAAAGAATCCTGGAAACTAGTTTAAGTGTTCTGAAAGTTGTTAGGAGACTAATGCCCTTACAGAGCTACAAAAGGAGGCAAGAATAAAAGTCTGACTGTCATAGTGTCATATCTTACTGACCACAACCTGACCCAAAAGGGACATCCCTAGAGGAAGATACTGAGTCATCAGGGCTGCTGCAGACCCATGGAGACCTTGGCTGTAGAGGATTCCTTCACTTCAGGTCACAGTAGCTGCAAGGGCAGGAAGAGGTGACATATCCCAGAGGGCGCTCTGCAATACCAAACCTGTGAGATGCTCAACCAGGATAATCTGCAGAGATGAGGGATTGGGTGTACAATCCACATCTTGTCTTACTATTGCTGTCCAGTTACTTGGGTAGACAGCTCCTCTTCTTTCTCCGTAATCTGACTTTTGCCCTGCTGGACAGCTCCTCTGGCTTGCGGGTAAATTCAAGCCTTGCAGCTGTTGTGTCGGAAGGATCAATTCATATAGCCAGGCTATATGGAATGGCTAAATTACGGTAACTGGAAGACTAAGAAATCAAGAAGACAACAAATATAAAAAAGAATGGAAAATGTTTATTGCATATATACAAAAGCATTGTAAAGAAGTTAATACAGTAGCAGGTGTTGTGGTTTTTTTTTTAAAAAAACGCTTGTAATATTAAGGACAAAGATCAAAATTTGAAATAATTAAGGATAAGGAAATTATAGACATGTACAATGCAAGATAATATAAAAGAACGAGGGGAGGGAATGGAGGGAAGTCAAGGGACCTGAGTAATCCCCAAATATGGCTTTAATAAGGTGTGAAAATGTTTTATTTTCTATTTTTATTTTAATTGTATTTGTTTGTTATGGTGTATATGATGATAATGTTTAAATGTGAAAATTAATATATATATACATATATATATATACACACACACACACACAGTGGTACCTCAGGTTAAGTACTTAATTCGTTCCGGAGGTCTGTACTTAACCTGAAACTGTTCTTAACCTGAAGCACCACTTTAGCTAATGGGGCCTCCTGCTGCCACCGCACCGCCGGAGCACGATTTCTGTTCTCAACCTGAAGCAAAGTTCTTAACCTGAGGTACTATTTCTGGGTTAGCGGAGTCTGTAACCAGAAGCGAATGTAACCTGAAGCGTATGTAACCCGAGGTACCATCGTATGTATATGTGTGTGTGTGTGTGTGTGTGTAAAATTCATATAGCCAGGGACATGGGTCCTCCCGTTCTTCTCAGGTATGGCACTGCCTATGCTACCAGTTGTGCCTATGCTGTGGGCTTACCATCAATTCTACATATTCTTTGATACACAAATGATACATTATTATTATTATTATTATTATTATTATTATTATTATTATTATTACTACTACTACTACTACTACTACACATTACAGGGAACAGGTACACAAAAACTCAATGATGGGCTTGGTCTAGAGAAGCTTTTTTTAAAAAAGTATTTTTTTTAAAAAAAATCTCATTTCTTTTGAATGTATCAGAAGATCTGTTTCCATTCTTCCATGTACATTCTATATGGTCTTTAGTTTTTAGTTTAGTTTTTAGAATTTAAAAGAAATGGTTTTCACTTACCTAAATTTTCCATTCTTTTCTTTGTGCTACGTGTAAATAAGCTAATGCCTTATGAAACATTATGTTGTAGTCATTATGCTTAATGCTTTTGAGAACAGGGTGGAAGTATTTGCATCATTAGGGTATTATCTGAAGATTTCCTTCCTAATATAATTGTTCCAAGAAACAGAAGTAATGACTGCAATGTTTCATTTCTTTCTTCTTTCTCCCTCTTTTTTTTAAAAAAAGCTTTGTAGTACATAATATTTATTTAGTGCAAAATTAATGCCCAGAATTGGAGAAACAAGCGATGAATGTCTTTTCAAGTGATGTAATTAACTTGGAAGATCTTTCAAGGACCTATTATGCTAGTGTTTTGGCCAACGCTATCTGTAAAATTTATTAGCAGTGTTGGTGTGAAAATGGAACAGACAAAGAAATTAGTCACCAACAACTATGATTTTACAAGCATTGCATTTCCAGGATAAACTGCCTGCTGCTCACCCATCCCTTATTGCTAACACTTGTTCTTCTCAGAATTCCCACAGTTGCTAATCTCAGGACTTCGAATTTGAGCCTCCATTGGCAAACCAAGCTTCACACAGCTGCAGCTGGAGTCACAAGACATGGGGCTGCAAGACAGGCAAACTACCGGTATGCCTTAAAATGGAGCTCTCAGAGACTCTTCACCACAGCATGTTCAGAGCACTCAAATATCCATGGCCATAGTGTTTTCTCCTTACATCCTGCACTATGGAGAACTCTCAGCTCCATCTGTTGTTACAGCCAGTTGGTACCTATTGTAGCCTTTGGTACACTCATGACTCATTCTTTCTTGCAGGATCAGAACAAAACTACACAGAGCACAAATGAATGGAGACAGACTCCCCACATGGGATAAATATTGCTGCAATTGCCACATTAGTTCCCCCAGGAGGAGATTTCCAGACATAGACATCAGGAGAACTGCCATTAGGGAGCGGAGAGCTGTTCTTGAGCATAAAGATCACCCATAGTAAGGTACCAATATTATTGTAATATTTTCTTTCAATTTAATACAAGGCGAAACTGCTGGGCTTTTTGTAAAGGTCTGGTCCCAGACATGCTATGGTGTTTTAGGGTTTGTTCTTTCCCATTTCGAGTTATTTCCAGTAGGGTCATCTTGACAATAACTCTTTTTTGACATGCTATTAAGTCTGATTCAAATATAGCCTTTTCACCATATATAGTCCTTTCACAAAAAAATACTATTGAATGTTCTGATTATTTATTTTGGGCTGCTTCCAGACTGTTGCTTTTTTGTTGGTTGGATCCGTATATAAGCAATTTTACACTACCCAATTCAAGTAGGTTTGGTGCTTTTGCACTCATCTTCCTGCCCCAGATTTTTTGAGGTAAGCAAAGTGATGGGAAATTGCACTGAAAAGTTTGGGATGGCAGGCATTTCGTGTGGTGTTGTAAAACCTCCACGCAAACAAGTCAGAATGAATGTTCAATTAACAGCAGATGTTGTATAATTTCCACACAAACCTTGTGAAAACAAATCACGATGAATGCTCAGTAAATAGGTCATCTTGATCTTGGTCTAATTAATTGTTAACCAGGCAGTTTCTTCCTTGCACCTACCTCATAAAACGTTGATAAGCAATATGTCATCCCGTTTAGTTTATTTGCAGACAAAATAAAGTTATTACTGAATATAAAAAAGTTAACAATGAGATACCCAGGCTTAAAAGGTTATTGAATTCATCCTTGGCAGTTAAAGCTGCTAATATTAAAGAGATATTTTTTTCTGGATTAATGCAACCCAGCAACATGAGGCAAAACTATGGAACAAGCTCAGTAGAGGCTGATACGAAATCTTATTCTAAACTAAACTGTAGCTTAGTCTACTTAGTGCTTATCCATTAGGTATTTTCAAATGATAAGTGTATGAGAAGGTATTTATATTGAAGATGTTCAAAATTCATATTACTTCTGGATTATTGCCAGTGTTTGAATTATGAGGGGAAAGTAGGGGGCCCTAAATTAAATTCACAAGCTGTACTCCCTGGCTCCCTGTTTCTGCCATATTATGCCCCAATAGGGCATGCTCCTTCTGGGGTAGTTTGTCCATCTTTGGTCCCCACCCTGCACTCAACTCTCACCTGTGGCTCCTAGAAGCTGTCAACATATGACACTGACTACACCCTGGGAAATGGCTTGGACTGGTCAGCTAAACCAGGTGATGGTAACTGATGGGTCTCAAACCCTCAGTGAATTAGGGACTCAGTGAATTCCCTGCCTGCGAAGACAGGCACCAGTAGATTGAGCAGATGAGACCAAGAATAGGTCCAATGGTCAAGGAGGAGATTTCTGCACATGCCATAGAGGGAAGTGAGGGGCAGGTGAGGTTCATCAACCTGGAAAGGTAGCCCATCTAGAAGAAGGAAAACTCTGATCCTAAAGCTCCGCTGCCTTGCAGGATATCTTCAGAAGATGAAAAGGCTAAGGAGTAAACCCTACACAAATACAGAGTGGAGTCCCTAAGACAGTTGGATGGTGCCTTGTGTGCCTCCTTCCAGCGACTCCTGCAGCCAAGCTGGTACCAAGCATATTGCTCTGCTTTCTTTTGAACCACATCAGTGAGGCCGAGAGAGGAGACTTGTCACCTGGGCAGCCTAGAACCTCGGTCCACACTGCCCAGGCTTGTGCCCCAGTGAAGCAGTCACTTCACTGCTGCTAATGCAGTGATTTGACTTCACCCCTGGAGGTACACTCCATTGTTTCATGGGACACATGGGTGCCAACAACAATGCACACTACTAGCATTAGCTCTTAAGAACATCTTGGTTTTTTAAAAATATATATTTTAAAAAGGTGTGTTTGCATTGGTAAAGAAAAGACTGCACTCTTGCCCAGCTTGAAAAAAAAAATGTAATGGAGGTATCACCAGGTGGTTTTGTAAAAAGTTGAGGGGAAGACACACACTGTGTGGCTCCATCCCATCAAGGACCACCCATTAGGGTGAATAGGAAATACTGTTTTAAGAACTGGAGACGGAAACTTTAGAGTGCTCATCTGAACATGCTTACACCAATGTGCGCGCATACATAAATTGGAGCTGAGTTTTCATTGTGTGAGATAAAAGCCCCATATGGACACAGCCTGAGCCCCAGAATGTCATAATGTACCTTTTGGGTTTGCTTTGCAATCAGTCCCCTCTTATTTTATTCAGCCCTGTTTGTCATCTTTTGATCTCAGCAGGAGACAAGTTTATAAATTTGTGCCCTCTTTGAAAATTCAGCTCTTGGCAGATCACACCAATCGGAGAGAACAGCCATTTTCCTTTTCTTTATAGTTTTCAGGCTTATCACCACCAGTCTCTATCCTTCTGATCTCTCACAGTGGCATACCTTTTGGTCTTGCCCTATTTTACAATACAGTGCTCATCTGAAAATTCTAAGAAGGCTTTGGAAAGCCATTTTTAAAAAATGCATTTAATTGCAAATAAACCTTTTAGAATGAGTTTTATGATATATGAAACATCTATTTTTCATATTCTGCTAAAAACACAGTGAAGAAAAGTTAATACATTTTAAATAATCCGTTTTAAGAGGGGGAAAGCTAAGCATTTTGTGGTATCTTAAAGAGTAGTAACTTCAAAAAATAGATAGTAGTCATAAAAGCTTAAGGCTCAGGCGACTTTGGTGGAAGTATTGTTTTAGGAATTGTAGGCAGAAATGTAAAACCATTCATCTGTGCACACATTTGCACCAATGAGCACATTTTAAAAATGGATCTGAGCTATAATAACAGTATTAAAATGCTGATTGAACAGTACATCTCTCCTGGAAAATGTGTTCATAGCATCAGTAAAAGAACTAAAACAATGGCAACTATTCCTACTTGAAAAGGATAATCTGAATCCTGCAGATACTAAGCACTATAAGTTATTTGTAGAGTATCTTGCTGTCAAAGCATTACATCTGCTTTCTAGAGGATGTTGCACAGAATATTACATGTAGCAGGGTTTGCAAGAGTGGTTATCTTAGGAAAACATGCCGTTTTTGGTTTTCCAGCAACAGCTAATGACCTACTAATATGATTAGACATATGGGATCTGCAAGAAAACATTGCCGTGAGAAGTGCTCTTGTTCAATGCTCCAGTTGAGAAACCCTATTGAGTTCAACGGGACTTACTTCTTAGTAGACCCCTGTAGCATTGCACTGTATAAGGCTGCACAGCAGGATTAAAATCTGAAGCTCAGAAACTGCTCCCACACACCTGAGTTTAGAAATATTTCACAAGTCTGTTTAGCAGTTCGTAGGAACATAGGAATCTCTGCCTTGTTCCGAGTCAGACCATGGGTCTACCTAGCTTAATACTGTCTACACTGACTGGCAGTGGCTCTCCAGGGGTTTCTCCCAGTCCTATCTGGAGAGGCTGGGGACAGAATCTGGCACCTTTCTGTACAATGTAGATGCTGTATCACTGAGCTACAGCCCTTCCCCTAGGACAGTGTTTCCCAACCACTGTTCCGTGGCACACTAGTGTGCCGCGAGATGTTGCCTGGTGTGCCGCGGGGAAAATTAAAAAATTCGAAATATTTTTTTTTAAAAAAAGTCAAATTTTCGATTGGGGCGCCATCACTAGATGACCCCTGGGGTTCCCTCCCTCCCTCCCGCTCTGTGCCTCCCTCCTCCTCCTCCGGGGAGGCCCTTCCTGGCTCTCGGCCAAGGCTTGGCGGCTGCCACTCACTCACTCGCTCGCCCACCCGTCCCTCCATCCCTGCACCCGGCCTCTCCCCCTCCGTCCCCGGCGCGGGGGCTGCCGGGATCCGTAGTCCCCTCTCCCTTGGGCTCCGCGCCCGCGCGGGGTGCGCAAACTACGTTTCCCAGCGTGGCCTGGCGGGCCG